>NW_009227610.1:0-13678 GCF_000690835.1 Fulmarus glacialis | reverse complement strand
CTGGACAGATGTATGTTTCCGTGGGGGCTATCGTGTAGCTGCCCATCTGCAGGCAGAGAAGGAGCCTTCCTCCTGGTGTCGGAAGTCACCAGTTTGCAGTCTTCACCATCACGGGAGCCTCCATTTCTGAACCAACAGGCACAGACTCTGCCTGCCTCTGTTTTGGTACAGTTGTGGCTTCAGGCTGCAGAGTCCCAGAGAAAAGTCAGTTAATCTCTTTCCTGTCACCTCTGATGTTGCGCAGTCTGCTGACATCCTCCTGCAGTTCTTTACTTGGTGACACAAATCCTCAACCACAGCAAACATTCTGCAGGCAAGGACGTTATCTCTTTCCACCTCAACCTCAGCAAGGTCCCAGACAGTTCTTGCAGCCTCAGAGGTGAAAAGCTGCATCCTCCCTCTGGAACTCACCCTGAGTTGAGGGCTCTGCTGTACTGGGGTGGTTGCTCCAGTCGATGCTGGGGACTGTGCCCAGACTGTGCGTCACCACCATTGTTGAGCACAAAACCACTCTTTCTGCCCCTCCTTCTGTGCATGTTTCTGCGTGAGCTCATGTGCAAACATGCAGAATGTTAGCTGCCTCTGTTGTTTTACTTAATGCAACAGTAAAAATGCTGCTGCTTTGCATAAAAGTATATTATTGACTGCTAAGTTACTTAAAATTAACACACTTCAACAAAGTTTTTAAGAATTTCAAGTATGCACAATGTTCTCATTCAAATTTAAAATATCCATGTATGAATCCAAGTGGTGTATTTTTCTACTTAGAGCTTTGGTATTTGAAGTTCGTTACTTTGCCAAGCAATCTGAGTGCAGTCAATCTCAAGCTGTTTGTAGGATATAAAAAAACCCCAGCTGTTTGGCTATGTGGCATGGAGTTTTTATGTTCTCTTTCCTTTCAAGAAAACAGCATTGCTAACCAGTGTGCTTTTCACAGATGCAAAGCTATATACTGAATGTTAGATAAACCGGAAGACTTAATTCTTTCATAAAAAGTGAAGGTTACTTAGTGTAATTTGTCACACGGATGGAGCAGGAACATCACTCTACAATAACTTTTGGCTCGTAGTGGTAAAGAACTCACTTTGTTCAAGTACTCAGTAGTTTATTTTGGACATCATATCAACACAGTGGGCTTCAACCCTGCTGCTCTGTGTAAGGCAGTGGTCTGAACCTAAAATATTGTCAAGAAAGGTCAATTTCTCACTAAAATTTCATCTCAGACAGCAGCATAAAGGAGAGAAAAGCTTCTGTCCTGCACAAAAAGACTTGCTACTTGATAATCAGCAGTGGAGAAGACAGATATGTCAGTCTTAAAATAATTTAATGAGAAAAGTACTCCATGATTTACATTCTCAAGTTATACAAGAACATCAATATGAAGATGGACAATACTGAACATCAATTTTTCCACAGGTGATTCAGTAGCTCTCATAATTCTCATATCCGATACCAGCTCTAATTATCTGTTGCAAATAGCTTATTTGCAGTAGATGTAAAATTACTGTTGATTAATTAATCTCTTGGCATCTTATATTTAATCCCTAAAGACAAAAGTTCTGTGAGTTTTCTTAGTGCAAGCCCTAATCTATTGTTAGTGTTGGTTTCAAAGCTAGAATAGTAGATGGAAGCATATGCCAGAACTCAGCATCCAATTTTTCATCATAAATACTTATTTATGATAATTGTATATAAGAAATCATGTATTTTGCAAGGTTTGCTGTATTTCTAATGAATATCTCACTATCTTAATAAATTAATGGTTTAATAAGTGAAAGCACAACTCCGTTCTGTGCCTTGCTAATGAGTACAAGAGCTGCTTGAAATGCAGTGCTTAAACTTGCATTAAAATGTCAAGGGCTATGCATGTCAAACTCTATCTTAACTAACTCATTCCCCCTAAGAATACAGGCAAATGTCAGCTTACCGAACTGTTTAGCAAATACTATTGTGTCATTGACAACTATACCCTACAGCTTAAGCTAAATAAGGCTTCATCTCTTCAGTTCTGATTAACTTGCTTTTGTCATTTTCCTCTTTCCAATTTCACTTGAAACTTAAATTGCTTATTCTAGCCACCGCTTTTTGTGTTTGCTGTAATTCTCATGCTTGTCATTTTTGGACAAGAAACAATTTGTCAAAGACATCACCTTGCATACTTTTAAACAGACTGCTCATTGTCAGAGCAATAGTTATTAATAAATCACAGAATAATAAGGAATCTGATTACCTTGAAAGTATATTTGTCATTTCAAGTTTTTATTTTCTTTTTGTTACTGTCTTAACTAAGTGGAAACGCTACACCATGCTGTAGTTTTAGCAACAGTTATGCATACCACAGTCCATAAGGGATTCAGACAAGACACGAGGCCTGGAATACTGTACTTTAACACAACGATGATTGTTTGTGCTCTACTGGTTCTTCAAAGTGTACTTGCAAGTGAGACTCCATCTCTTAACACAGTAAAAAGGTATTTTGTGCTTAGTAATAACTAACAAGATAGCTGGAGAAAAAGTTAAAGGCTTGGATCTTACAGGAACATTCTCAAAGATGAAACATACTGAACCAGTATTTTTAAGAGTTATCTACAAGCAGGTAGATTGGCAATGTGCCATAGGTTCTAACACAAAATACCACAGGTGACTTACGATTTTAAATCATAAACAATAGCTGTTTTAAATTTCACCATACACAACAGTGGTTTACCTCTGATGTCTGAAAACGTGTACAACCACTGTTGTTCTGGTTTACATTTTGTCAGTGTCATACAGCTGCTGCCTAACCTAGAGGCCCTTAAGCAAGCAGATTAGAGTAAGAAAAGAAGCCACATGAACTCAATGGCTGATCCCAATGGCAACTCTAGGTGCAAAGCAATTCTGAAAATTATGTTAGTCTCGGTTCTGATCAAGCAGAAGTGAAACACGCTGGCATTACTGAGTTAAACACTACCTCCTATCTGCTTAAAGGATGAAATATAGTGGTCTGTCAAACATGTTCTTCACAAATACTCAAAAAGCACAACATAAAAATCTAAATTATGCTATTTTTTACAAAAGCACTGAAGTTAGATGGCGTATTATCCTAAGAGGATATTTTTTCATTACTACTTTTGAAAGTAGTATGCTTCTTTTTGGACAATGGTCATGAATGGGACACATAATTCCAAATGAATGACTAAAACAGTAAAGTTATGTTTTCTTGCAGATTATAATAAAAAGCATTCTGATCCCCAGATTTAACTAAAGGGCTTCTAACTATGCCAAACCAAACAATATTAAAAAAAACCCCAACACCCACCCTCCCTTTCCTACCAAGATATTATGATTTCCCTTATTCGTTATACGATTGTCCTAAAAACTCATAGCATTTTCCACTAGATTTTTTCCTGAATGAGATGTGCTGTGGAGTGCCCTGTGGAATTACAGACAAATTCCTGCCCGAACAGAATGGTGACCAGTAGAAAGAAAATCCACAGGAACTTGTCCAGCTGTAAGCAGTTGCAAAGGGCTGCCAAACACAACTGCTGATGCAAAAGAGGGAGAATGTGAGGATTTAAGCTGTTCAAACAGTAAACAAGTACATCTGCTCCTGAATGTTATCATTAAATAAACTGCAGTAATATGCTTTACATTACTGCAGCACTCTTGTTTTGAACTACAACTCTGAAGAGTTTTGAACTGGGGAAATTTCAACAAAACTTTTTGAGTTTTTTTGCATTGCAGACCCGTATGTGGAAAAGCCCATTACAATTACTGTACAGTGTTGGAGTCTAAGTTCTAGCAAAACCTGTGTCATATCATTTGGAACATGCACTGATGAACACCTTTGAAAACCAGATGGGATCCCTTTGAATGGTAAGCATTCAGTGCCTTTAAAACCATTTATAATGTTTTAAAAAGAAAGAATAAATAGGACACTCGGCTGTAGAATACAAGAAACTTTGATCCCTCACCCACTCTGAACCTGATCTTTTCAGACTTGGAGATATTTTACAGGGGCTAATATAAGAAAAGTCAGGAAAAAAAATCAATTTCTAAGTAGCACAGAATGAACCACCCAGGCCAGGAATGGTATCATAAATCTTCTGTAAAACACAGGAGATTAAAGAATTACGTGCATGAAAACAACTTTTTGTTCTTTGTTCCTATCATTAATTGTTGTAGAGTTACAAAAATAGTAGTGCTTACTTTGGCTACAAAAGCTAAACTTGGCAGGGTTTCGTCAAACTCTCAACTGGGTTTTTCAGATTTCATTTATGATATGTGATATAAAATAATATAGGACACATATAGTAAACTAGTGTACTGGTTTGGGCTGGGATGGAGTTAATTTTCTTCATGGTATCTTGTATGGGGCTATGTTTTGGATCTGTGATGAAAACAGTGTTTATAATACAGGGATGTTCCAGGTATTGCTGAGCAGTGCTTTCATAGCATCAAGGCCTTTTCTGCTCTTCTTCAGCAAGTAGGCTGGGGGTGCACAAGGGGTTAGGAGGGGACAGAGCTGGGACATCTGACCCCAACTGACCATATGGATATTCCATACCATATGACATTGTGCTCAGCAATAAAAGCTGGGGAGCAAGATTGCCAGGGCTTTTAAACTGTTCTTTTAAAACTGTTCTTCCTTCAGAAGTTCCTCCAACTTCTAAAACAAATAAAAGGTCTACTGTGGCTACTTCTTTATGTCCCTCAAGCCACAGAATTCACCTGCTATGGACTTACTGCCCCTGGCACTGCTATTATATCTCAATTGCCTATCAATCAGCTTTATTATTCTGATGTGCTTGAAAAAGCTTCTGATATTGTTTTTTAGGCCTTCAGCACAGTCATCTTAGTATGGAAGGGCAGTATTTTGATTCTTGCTCTTTCTTTTGCCTTACTGTGATTTTTTGTTAATTTGCAAAATTCCTACTTTCCTTGCTGGGACAAGATGGTTTTATATGATGTCTTTTGGTTTCTAATGCCTATTATATACTCAGGTATTTTATCCTGCTACCTTTCTGGATACTCTAAGATTTATTCTTTTTTATAAGAAGCATGCATAAGCTCCTACATATTTAAGAAGAAAACATATTTCCACCTTTAGAGATCGCTTTAGCTTTTTGACTGTCTTTCCAAATATTCTTAGAAGCACATCAGATAGTGAGAATATTATTGCCACTTTACAGAACAGTCTTTAAATAACAGTACTTTGAACTAGCCTGTCTTGCACTCTTCTCACAACATTTTGAGTTGCTTCCCTTATTCTAAGTTCTCCAATTAGACTGCTTCTTGGAAGAACATTTAAGGGCACTCAAAAATCAGCCTCTACTCCATCATGACAGTCAGCCAGCCTATGGGAAGCTAAGTGTAGTTTATTTTTTCACTATGGTGTTTATTTTTGCCTTCATTTTTGCCTTTCACAGCCTCCTCGGTTAGTTTCACCACCTTGATTAAGTAGTACTGCAGTCCTAACTTTTTCTTCTCTTACTTAGGCATGAAATATCAATTTTCTCAGACACAGCGTTGTTTGCTGATACAATTTGTCTACTTACCCAACTTGGCTCTATGCTTTCTTCATTCATGTGTTCTAAAGTCTAGACCTCAATCAAAGAATTTGTCCATTGGTATTACAGTGTCTCATTGACTAACTTTTCTTCTATTGATTTTCTGTGACACTTAACATTTAAACTGAAAACTCCACATAAACTATGCTGTTTGGTTTTGATTTTCTTTTACATAAAATTCTTTTGTACTGACATGAAAGCATACCTACATTTGGCCTCAGGCTGACCTATTTGTATGTCCCTGCTTCAGTGAGATTTTATTGATCAAAATTACTCCTCCATGTAGCCCACCTGGATTTTAACAAATTCTACCTTTAAAAAAATTATTCATTTTTTGACAATACAGAGTTTTATTATTTAAACATTAAAGAATGATTCATCTTGAACTAAGCACTCACTAGATTTCTCCCAGCCCCTTAATTAACTTATAACCTTTACTACTTTTTCCTTTCTCATCTCTGCATCTCTCAGCTGCTCATCATCCTTACCAAGTCTGTAAGCCCTTCTATGACTTTGGCCACCAGACTCATTAAAAACAAGAATTAAGCTATTCTTTCTCCCAGTAATTATCCATGACTGTTAACAACTACTCAAAAAAAAAAAAAAAAAGACAAAAAAAACCCTTAGAAAGTTGTGTTATAATTTTCTCATCTCAGAACAATAACCCTACACAAAATGCAATAGACAGCCGAAGTAAATAAATGTTTGTGGTTTTACCTCTTAGTGGAAAGTGCTTACACGAAGTATTTCATTTAAGCAAAATTTTCTATTAAGCATTTCAGTTGTGGGGGTAAGGTCTTCAAGTATCAGTTCCCCCACCCCCAAAACAACCACCCGCTGGGGATCTTCAGTTCCCCTGATCAAGCAGAAGAGGAAAAAACTCACCAAGTTACCAAGTACCCAGTGTTCTTGTTTCGCGGCTGGAATGAAATCTACTACTGCCCAAAAATCAGCTACCATACCCAACAAGAAGACAGGTTTGGGTCATTACAAGTAAATACCAAGACTTAGGTGTACCACTTCCCCTTGAAACACTAAAAGAGTATGTTGAGTTATAAACTACATTTACAGGCATGGGTCCTTCTTTTATGATTTGGAAAAACTACCATGGATCTACATAAAGATGTGCAACACATCTATTTCCAGTAAGCATTGCGATCAATAAATGATGGATGCTCATCAACTTGCCTCTTCAACTTCAAACTGAAAGACTGCTCTGTATAGCATGTACTTTGTATATTGCAACTTTATTACTTTTTAAGTCTTATGATTCGTATGATTCATCAGCTTTTCTTTTTTTCCAGAAATGGTAGAAATTACAACATGAGTTTCTGCTCAGAGGCAGAAGACATGCCAAGATAGAAAAGTGGACTGTCTGACTAACTACACAAAAGAAACTTTCATTCCAACTTGGCCCACACAGATGTACCAGTAAATATCCTTCCTTTTGTTTTTACAATAATGGGAGACTGCTATACTACTTATATGTAGTTTTCCACAGTTGTATCCTCTTTGGTGCCTAACTTAGAAGTACATTATACATTTTATATCCACTCTTTTTTCTGTATTATTAAATACCAGAAACTCAAGTTCAGTATGAAGTATCAACTTAAAAATATTACTGTAAGTTTTCCTTTTCTTTTCTCGGGCAAAAATTAACAGTGAATGTTGCTATAATGCAGTTATAAAATTACTGACTTGCAAGATTAGTTATACAAGATTTGAATAAATTATTGTGAAGACTATTCTCATCATGCATAGTAAAATCATTTAAAATTGTCTTAAATCCTATACGTTTTCAAAATTCTCCTATGATATTGAGCATGTATGCTAAATGCTTACTTTGTTTTTTCCTTTTACATATCTATGAACGTCTATTACGAAATCAGGAAATGTTAATAATTTTATATTAGTGAGGCAATATAGCAATGTGTACATGGAATATGTAAAATTTATCCATTTATTTGGCAGTTATTTGTAAAATGTCTTCTTTTTTCCCTCAGATTAGCGACTCAAGTTCAGTTTTACTAAGTCAAATAAAAAAAAGACAAAAAACAAAGAGCAACAAAGTGAACTAGACCTGGATCTTTGTCCAAACCTCAAATCTGTTTTATTTCTTTTTGTAAACTGTTTCTTTCATGGTTGTTCTAACTGGAAATTTTGGACCAGCTGAAAGCTTATGTGCCAAAATTCTTGAAGAAAATTGATATTATATCCCTTCTTGGTAGACACAAGTAACTTTTTAGGCTAAGTAAGTTATGCTTTCAAAACACTCAAAAAAGGAGACTCACAAGTAGAAGTTATCACAGTCATTTCGCTGAGACCAATCATACGGAAAAAGATGATATCCAAAACCACGGCTTGACCTTAAGACTTCCTGAAGCTGCTGTAGCCAGAAGATGGGGGTGGGAGGGGAAGCAAACAAAATATAAACCAAGACCAATAGGGAGAACAAAGTACGATGTAATCCAGAATGAGAAGCACTGACTGTTTAACCATTGAAGTGGTGGAACCCTGAATTAAATAAACAATCTTCACGAAAGACCTGATACAAAGGTTATTGACTTCAGTGGAAAGATCTTTAATAATAGGCACCATTTATCTAAGGATCCTGTTGGCTGTCCCCATTACTAGTCACTACAAAATACTAACTGTGCATGTAAGACAGAAAAGCAAGAAGATGAGAATGATCCTAAGCTGATGGGACACTTGGATTTCAGTCCAGAGAAAACCTGATTCATTGTTTTTTACAAAATGAAGCTATGCCACCTGACTAGATAGCCTGACTCAAAGTATGCTTTGAGTATCCTGGGAAGCAGGACATGTTCCTGGATGCAAGGACTGCATCCGATAAGATCTCTACTAGCTGAAGCTTTTTTGTGCTTTCCAGGCAAAAGACTGTCACATGTTCTCCATTCACAGCTTTGTGAAATTTGTTTTCATTGTCTTTGCATTTTTAAAAAAAAAATTAAAATGACCGAATAAGATGTTTTCATTTTGCATCACATCGAACTACTCATATCAATCAAAATAAAAATTTCCCATTCACTGCTTTGAAAAAAAAATCTGAATAATTTAAAATTATTGTTCTCCCTGTTCAGACGTCAAGCTGAAAAAAGTTTTTCACAGAACCCTATTTTGGAATTTCTGACTCAGACTGCATTCATTAGTCTTTGTCTAATGTCTTTGTCTAAACTGTGATGTTGGAAGTAGAACCAGCTTAGATTTCTGAACAATTTCATCCCTTAAGAATAGATTGTTACCTAGTTTTTTGTACCATCCATTTTTTGCAATGACAATATATCAACAAAATACTGGTACAAGACAACATTTGCCATAACCACAAATAATCTAAGGAAATGTGCAGAGATGCACACCAAATATATGGAAATTTAGCATACTCATGAGAAATGCCTAGGGTGATTGCAGCTGAGGGCATGGAAAGAGATATTACTGGCATTACTTTTTACTGTACAGATGCCTTTTCTACATCTTATGCTATTGAAAAGAAACCTATCACACTTACTCAAGGGGAACTGACAGTTCAAACTCTAGAAAATGATTTCACAATAAAGACAAAATGCTGAACGCACGTTAGGAGCTGAGAGGATCAATCTAAAAATAGGAATTATAAAGACAGTCAATACTGCAATCCACAAATTCTTATGCAATTTTTTTTAGAAACACTGTAGCATCTGCATTATTTATTATTAGGAAAAAAGTCATCACAAAATTTTCAGTCTGCAACTGAACACATTTCAATTTTGAGTACTTCCAAAAATTCTGATCCTCTGTCCTCTTAGCATTGACAGTCTCAGACTCCTAGTGAAAAAGGATTAAGTCTGGCTGTGGGGAGAATGGACTTAAGAGTCCATTTGTAAGTCTCTTTTTCTTCACTTCCTTCTCTGTGAACCAATGAGACTACAGTGAACAGGACAAGCACTATAGTATGAAGAGGAGAAAACTAGCAAGAAAACATTGGGAAGTAGCAGAGCTCAATGTTCCTGGCATCATTGGTCTGAGGCTAGCCCAGCAAACAGCAAATTACTGGGAGGTGGGGGAGGTTCAAAGTGAGCTGAGACATGCAGCACAGAGACATGTTTAAAAGGGGGCAGAGTACTAGCATTCAAGTATTATGGCAAGTGAGCAAAATAACAAAACATTACTATCAAGGAACTTGTTTCTGTTTATTTTTCTTCTTTACATGTTTAGTACACACTTCGAACTTCTACTTGACTGAAGAAAATAAAGACTAATAAATGTGCTCATACAGACTAGCCTTTATGATCACAGAAACAGTATTTCATTTTTTTGACGTCACACTTACATTGCTACCATCACAGGAGGAGTAAGAGGTTAAGCATTCGAAGGCGCAGCACTGAAGCATCACCTTCATTGCAGTATCATTCTCACCACTATAATAACAATGACAGGAAAACTTATTTGTGGAAAAGGAAGGAGACAGGTTACTTAATTCCCACCATAACTCTCCTCCCTGTCAGACCTCTGCTTCAGCCTTAGTGCTGGCTACGGCCATACAGTAGGCAGGAAGAATTTTCTTGTTAAAGGCTAGCATTGGGACTCAGAGAACCTTAGGCTCTGTTGTTCACACAGAAGCTCTTGCCAAAGTCTTCCAGTCCTTAATTTCTACCTTTGTGAACATGGAAATAATTACTATGCAGTTTACTGATCAACAGTTAGTCATCACAGAAATCCTTCATAAGCATGGTGTATTAGTGTTAATAACTTCCTGAAAATATTGTAAGTACTTTTCCTTTAACACTAGATATGGTTTAAAAAAAAAAAAGAAATGAGGAAGCTGAATTAGACTACAATACACTAGACTAGACTATTTCAGTTGGAAGGGACCTACAACGATCATCTAGTCCAACTGCCTGACCAAAAGTTAAAGCCTGTTATTAAGGGCACTGTCCAAATGCCTCTTAAACACTGACAGGCATGGGGCATTGACCACCTCTCTAGGAAGCCTGTTCCAGCGTTCACCACCCTCTCGGTAAAGAAATGCTTCCTAATGCCCAGTCTAAACCTCCCCTGGCACAGCTTTGAACCGTTCCCATGTGTCCTATCACTGGATCCCAGGGAGAAAAGACCAGCACCTCCCTCTCTACTTCCCCTCCTCAGGAAGCTGCAGAAAGCAATGAGGTTGCCCCTCAGCCTCCTCCTCTCCAAACTAGACCAGCCCCAAGTCCTTAGACGCTCCTCATAGGACATGTCTTCCAGCCCTTTCACCAGCTTTGTTGCCCTTCTCTGGATGCATTCAAGGACCTTCACATCCTTCTTAAACTGTGGAGCCCAGAACCGCACACGGTATTCAAGGTGAGGCTTCACCAATTGCATCTACTGCCTAGTATTCTCTCGTGCTCAGGAATCAATGTCTGAAATTCCCCCTTAGGGAATTTGCTAAGATGACCGGTTAGTACCAGCCCTCCTACTGTAGAGATATGACCTTTCTCTGGGCTGAATTCTTAGAACAAGCTTAAGATTTCATGCTGCGGAAGTCTTAACAAACTCTCGTAAAGGCCTGCACAAATACTACATGAGCACCACATGCTTTCAGAAGAAATAGAGAAGACGTAGAGAAGTTCGATTTAATACCTGGCATCACTCTGTCAGTAGAATCACACTAATGATATTTATACAGACATGAGATATGACACGATCCATTCAAATGGTTTAGCCAGCACAAAATACTCATACCTGTCACTGCTTTGGCATTTTAGTCCTTCAAGAACTGTAGGAAAGATGAGAAAAGTGAACCTCTCAATTATAAAAGGTGAAAAGGTAAATTGGAAGCAAAAATTATTTTAAACAAAAAAATTAGAGAGGAAATACATGCGACCTGGTAGGTAGACATCATAAAGAGGTGAAAAAGGATTAAAAGATCAGCAAAAGAAAGGAATCTAAGTGGGAATTTTAACACCTGAAGTTGCAAAGGAAGCCAGTAAGGCAGAAGTGGTACAGAATTTAGCTATTCATATTTTTAAGCGATACCCTTATTATTTTTTCCTAGAGAAAACATTAGACTTCAATGAGCAACAATGCTCAGCAGCAATCCAAAATAGCAAGCTGGAAGCAAGCTTTTAGGAAATCACAAGTAGAAAACATAATTAGACCACTATAAATCCATGGTTCACCCACACTTTGAATACCACTGTCACCTCATCTTAAAATGAGCATATGCCTACTGGAAAAAGTTCAAAGAAGGTCAAGAAGATGACGAAACAAATGAGTATCTTCTGTATTAAAAACCCAACAGAATAGGGGAAATAGGGGAAACAGCCTGGAAAACAGATGACTTAAGTAAAAATATGACAAAAATCCATAAAATGATAAGTGACATGAAGAAAGTGGTTACAGATTGGCTGCTTACCAAATCTTCCAGTACAAGAATTGCGGTTCATCAAATGAAACCAGTGGTAGCCAAGTAAAATTAAACAAAAGGAGGTGATTCTTTGTACAATAGGTACCAGATATATGGAACTAATTGCCAAAGGATGTTAGGAATGCAAGAACTCCAGAGGGGTCTGAGGTAAGAATGGAAAAGTATTTGGAATATGGATTCATCAACAGTATGAAAAGTGCAAAACACATCAGGATGAGGAAATCCCATGAGCTGAAAAAGTGTTGGATATAAAATACAGCTCTAATATCTAAGTTATTTTTAAATCCATTTTCATGTACTGCTTTACTTATTAAAAAACAATATTACAAAAATTCTGCATATTGCTCTGTGGGTATAACTTTTTTTTTTAATCTGGTTAAGTCTACATAGTAAATATAATGCTGAAAGGAGGTTGACCTTGTTGAAGTAAATGACGCAGTGCTTTAACACTGATTAGTCATTTAAAAGGTGCATTTGGACTGTGCTACTCAAAAATGTGTAAGTAGCAGATGTGCAACTATATTACCGCCTTAATAATAGTCTGATAGTCATTATCAATACAGTTATAACAACTATCTGATAGTCATATCAATTGCTTCACAAATGCCGCTTGCTGAAAAGAAAGAAGCAACACCCAGCGCTGTGTTAGATCTGAAGCATCTAGACAACCATTTTGGAAACTTGATACACTTGGCATACTGCAATTAGGTGGCATTCTCATTTCTAGAATCTGATTGCTTTTCTTCAAATATAGGGCTAATACTTTTCAATTTTTCAATCTTTAAATGTCAAGACAGATCATTCTCAGCAACTGAAAATAATTTATGAAAAGCATCTCACACAGGAGGATCAGAAATTGTTTCTCTTATTCAGTACAAGGAAATATTTACTGAATCTTGGTATTTCACCTCTCCATTGCCTCGTTGGGATGATTACAAATATGGCAGAGATACATTTATGGATTTCTTCTCATGATACCAAGTTAGTATTGCAGCAATTAGCGAGGAGTGATGTTCACAGCATCCTGATACAGCTAATCAACATCTCAGTTTCATTCTTCCATGAAATATGAAATACAAAACAATTAACAATGTGATGGAAAGTGAAAAAGCTCACAATTGCACAAGTGTGTTTGGTGTTGGGGATGTATGAGATAGAAAAAAAAATCATAAACGTAAAAGCTTTCATTAAGGACTGGGTTAAAGGAATGTTTAACTCATCCTCCCCACTGCCCTCCCCCTGCCGAAGTCTCCATTAGTACTGACATTGTTAATATTTTCAACTCCCTTCCTCCTTGACTACAAAAAAGGTAAGCTGAATGTGTTCCTGAAGAAAGAGCCAGACAGTATAAGATAGATCTCTAACCTATCTCTGTCTTGGGTAGGAGTCAAAAACATCTAGGAAGGGTTCAACATTGTTGTCCTGTTCATCTAGTCTCTACAACAAGGTTAAGAGCAAGTGCAGACTACGTAACGAAGAAGTAGAAACTAGACAGCAATACTACCCTGAGCAAGACCTTCAGGAGAACACCTTGCATCTGATAATTCTGGCAAAGGGCAACTGGGATTGAAAAAGAGACCAGTGTTATCTCTGTGTCCTGCCAAGAGATTTTTCTGTTGGCTACACCCACGCACTTAGAATCATAGAATCATAGAATAGTTTGGATTTGAAGAGACTTCAAAGGTCATATAGTCCAGCCTCTCTGCTGTGGGCAGGGACATCTTCA
>NW_009227609.1:0-24154 GCF_000690835.1 Fulmarus glacialis | reverse complement strand
CTATGATTCTATGATTCTATGATTTATATCCCTAGACTACAAGTGAATTTTCTTACAAGGACTAGATTAGATTTGGTCTTGGCCTATATCAACGATTGCTGAACCAAGTAGGATAAATTGAAGCATAAATTCACAAATCACAGTCAAATCAGCATTACTATTTTTTCCATGGTCATGTTTATCCACCACATTACAGCAATAACAACAGTTATTACTAGTAAGTCACAACACAGTTGTGGTATGTGTTGAAAAACTAAGCTGTTGAAAAATTTTAGTCATAGTATTAATAAAAAACCTCTTAGCACATGTCATTAATAAGATGTTTGGAAAGTTGCTTCATAAATAAGCCCTTTAACCTGACCATTTGGAATATTCAGTTGCAGAATCTCCTTCCGTCTTTCATTTCAAAGAAATCGCAGAATGTATCTGCTCTGTAGAAAACATTTTTAACTACACCTGGAATGCTGCTCATATAAATAACACACATGCATATATTTATGTTTATATTTGTATAAAAATATATATATACCTATGTAGAACAAACCAGCAGTTAAATAATCCACAATATCCAAGTGAACAAGCCCATTATACTTCTGAGAATTGACAAGTGACTTTTCAAATGAGAAAATAGTATTTTTTCTCCTCTTCATGAAAAAGCTCATAAATCTTAGGCAGAAATATTTGCTATCTTTTTACATGAGCACTTTTATTTTCTCTAGTTATGAGGCTAATAAACCTGTCAGCTTAAGATAGATTGACTGATGGCCATGGATAAGCAGAAAGTTTCCCCAGCACACTTGGACACTTGACCAGGTATCACTTGCAACAGATCTCTGTCATCTCTGTCTCCGTGGAAGAACTATACTGCAGAGCATGATGTTTCCACCTCTGGGTGAAGCAGTTCGATTTCTTTCCATGAGCTCTTTAAGGCCCAGTCTCCTTGTTTGCCCTCCTGAAATAACTTTTTTTATGGCTTCCTCAGGGCAGCAGCAGTCCAGCACTATAAGGATTTTTTACTTTTTTCTTTCCTTACAGGCTAAAGATTGGCATTGCTAAAAACTTACACATGCTATATCAACCTTCATATTAATTCTTCCTTACCCATTAATATTGGTTAAACATAATTATTCCTGCGTAAGTTAATATGCTGCCTGTTGGCATCTGCCATGGGCTGCTGTTGTAATGGGTATGTGTTCGGCTTAAATACATTGCCCCATGATTACTGGGAAAAAAATAAGAACAGTTACAAGTTATCCATATTCTCTGCTTCTAAGCTGAAGAACAGCTGATTACCCCATCCGTTCTATCAATTATCTGAAGAAAGGGATGACAGGTGCAGGGAGGGGAAGAAGAAAGTGCCATCTAATTCCTGATTAGTCACTGAAAAGGGTTTTGCATTTCAGTTGAGCAAAAATTGAATAATCTCAAGTTTTTGTAGCACGGCAGAAGAAATGTATTTATCTAATTGTGCCCTCCAAACACAGCTCTGTAAAAACACTGAACTGAAAAATAACTTGAAAAGTAACTTGAATTGAGTCATTTTATAGAGATTAGTCTACTGTTCTTTAATATTTTCTGCCATATAATACTTACAATGAAATTTGAGGAGCATAGTTTTTACCCCCAAGCCTACTAAAATTATAAGGGGACCCCGAAAGACAAATAAACCAATGTAGTTTGAAAGTATCTGAATTGTATAGCTGTTATTTCTGTTCGTTGAAACTACACATCAAAAATTAAATCAGAATGTATCAGAATAAAGAGAGTAAGAAAAGTAAAGCATAACGTTTTTAGGGTGAAAGAAAACTGATTTATACTAACTGACCCTGACCATGTACTGGGTCAGAGATAAATTCCTGAAGAAGATACATGTTCTATTTGTAAAAGTCCAGAGGAGTTCATTAAAAGATTAATGAAAGTGATGTTTTAACGAACTTTTCTAAGAAGAGATCGACAGTGGTAACTTTTAGAAATGTAATTTCCTTTACCTGGAGCAGACTCAGTGCCTGAGTATTGTCAAGGAACACTGAGCAGAAGCCTGTGATCTGTGACCGGCACCTGAACTGCTCTGCTTAACAGGCGAGCAAAAAAACCGGTTCCTAATTTTGACTTGTTCTAGCATCCTCACAGGGTCAGGAGGTGGTTGCATTGCATGGGTAGTGATACCTTATATTTTCTGTTACCAGAAGTTGGAACGCAGATGCATTTGAGATTCTGGAAGGACTGTCTTCTACATCTGCCCATTCTAGCCCTCTTTCCTTCAAGGGTGCCACACACTGTGGGGCTGAGCAGAGAGTGATGGAGAAGTTCAGTGCAGGAGTGAAGTCCCCATAGAATCAGCTGCAACATGTTCAAAGAGCAGATGATGTTAAAGGTTTAAGCCAAAGATTAAGTCATCCGACATCATCCACAGCACAGCATTCTCTGTCTTCTTTCCTACCTACTTTCTCCATTGCTTTGCACAGCCTTCTCCCTCTAAAAGCAGTGGCAATATTGAAGGGGCAATCTACTATTTTTTTTCTCTTTCGCTGAAAGCAGCAGCATAGGAAAGAGAATTTTAGGTCTTCCTAGTTGAGGTAGTGGAAGAAAAGCATCTCCTGCACATCCTTTAGTGGGGCTGGTGAGCAATCTGAGTAAGTATGAGGATTTTAGGGTACATAGCATACCTACCCTTTCAACAGTAATCTGTGATCTACCTTACTATGGCAGGGGCATATAGCAGTGCTCTGCCATAACCATGCAGTACAATACATATTGTCATGCCTTATAAGTGGTTAAGCAGATCAAAATCCCTTTAGCGTTACAGGATAAGCAGTAGCTTATCTCTACCTAAGAAAATGTATGTAAGATGTGACTTGCTATATTGCTACAGCATATCTACAGCCTGAATCGTTGGTTCAGATTTGATTATTTTTCTTGACAAGCTTGACAGCAGTGATGAAAATTAAGAGAGTATATATGGGAGAGGAGAGAAATCTGAATATAATAAGAATTTAAAAAGAGGAATGTTGTGCAAGATCTATATATCGAGTACTGTAAAGTAAGTAGACTTTGTGAACATTAAAACAAAGCAGAACACAAAATGTGAAAGCAGAATATTTAAAATTTACAAAAGATATACTGCAGCCAACACAAACACTTTGTTACCGGTAAGTGTCATGGAGTCAGAAAGTCCAGCAGGCTTTGAAAAAGAATTGCAAAATTTTGCTATTATGATGTGGGAATATTATGGAAATGAGAAAAAGCAGGGTGAACCAGATGCAGTGTTTGCTGTATATGTACTTTGGTTGAAAGGAAACTGCAGAACAGTATCCATTACTAATACACCAAGTCTACAATACTTAATGCATAGTATTACAGCACAAGAGCATAATATCATTACTGTCTGCCATAACTGAGCTATACCCAAAGTTCACTGAATATCAATAAAAAGACCTTCAGTGACTTCAGTATGCTTGGGATCAGTTAGTACAGAAATAAGGGAATGGCGTATGCTACTCCTGGCCCTAATAGCTTATTTAATTAACATTTGGTTGGAAAGACCTCTTAGAGGTGGTTGCAGCAGCCCAATGATAACCAAAATGCTGCATGCTGTGGAAATGCCAGTCTGGGTTTACTCAGACCCTGACACAACCCTGTGTTACTGCTGAGAGAGTAAAAAGCAGTTAGCTCTTAGCTACTAGTGAAGTACCTGTGAACCAATTGTCACAATCTCTGAGCACGTTCAAATGCGTTCTTCCTCATGTCCTCACGTGTCTTTGTGAGGACATACATAAATCCTGAGATGGAGCCAGCATTTGAGCCCCTAATACCCGGCTCTTAGAAAACACACTGGGTCCCAGGCTCAAGCATCGGGCAACGTGCACAGTGTGATAGCGAAGTTCAAGCTCCTACATGATTTCTTGTTACTGGCATTTCTGGAGTATGAATGGACTGCAGATGAAGTGGGACATGTGTGTTCAACCCAAATTCCCTACTATATAAGCCATAATGCCTTGCAGCACCATCATGAGACCAATATTAGACAGGCAAGTCTGCTTTAGGATGACTAAATTACCGAAAGAAACACGGAAATACACCATTTCATCCTAGTCTGATCCAAGTTCTTTCACAGCAATAGAAACTCATTCAAAAATTAGGGGAAAAAGCATTGCATAGATATATGCTAAATATTTAAGATGAAGCATTGGAAGGACTTTCCTTCCAGAAGTTACTACTGCCACATCTACACTAGTTAATGAAGTAAGGCCAGAGTACAGGCTTGAGCACTGGCCTGAGATGAGCCATACTGTTTGTTACATATTCCGTGCACATTTTTGGCCTCTGCCAAAGGTAGAGGCTTCCTACCAGGTAATGCCTGGACACTGAGGGGTTAAAGTGCAAGGGGACAGTCCTCCTAAGGCGGTGCAGACAAAGCCACTCCAGGGAGGGGAGAAAGAGTCATCTGGAGACGAAGCATGCTGTGTCATTTGACCTCACATGGTCAATGAATGGTCCTTGGCCCTGTTTTAAAACATGTAGCCTGTAAGTATAGCAGATTTATCAAAGAAAAATCTGTAAGAATATGTTAGCTGGTGATAATCTTCAAGAAATGAACTTTATGCTGCAGTTGTCAATGTAACAGAGGCTGTGTAATGATTAATAGTATAGTTAGAGAAAACACATTGTACTTTCTTGCTTGCTTGCCTTAGATTTATTCTACTGCTATGCTATGCACATACATCTTAGAGAAATGAGAATTGTGTAAAACTAGGGGCAAATGAGAGCTCAGTAATGCTGTCAGAAAGTTCTCACCATCGCACAGACATGCACCTTCCCATTGCCTCCAGAAAAGGTTATTACATTTACTGTCATATTATATAGAATGGAAAGCAAGATGCAGCACTTTTAAATGTTCATATAGGATATTCTTGGGCAGGAAATGTGTAAGGTCTGGCTATACTTTTAAAGACAAAAGGATGCTTTAAAAGGGCTGTGAATAAGAAAATCTTGAAAGCATGTGGAAATATGTGTGCTGTTTGACTGTCATCTTTTGAGAGATTAGATTCAATCTTGTCCTAAATGAGACATTCCATGTTAGATCTCAGACTGAAGTCTACATCACTACATAAGATTTGCATATAACTTAAGGTTAAAAAAAAAAAGAGTATTCTTTTTCTTTAAGGATCTTTGAAATTTCCTGTTTGCCATCACTAGAAGAACGAAGGAGTGAAAGAGTGACTTGAAATGTTTTAACAGTTGTTTTAGCAGTTTCATTACACTAGCTGCCCTGTTTTCTTTTTAATCATTTAGTATGGAGATAAAATATTCTTTATATTAATTAAAAAATTCTAATGTCTGTAAACACTAGCAGGGATCTCATTTCTTAAGCTGTGAGTTCAGCATGCTGTGAGTTTTAATAAAGCCATTATAACTGGCTACTCAGTTCTCTCAAGTGTATAATTTTTTTCTTTTAAAATGTTAATAGCGACATTTTTATTGTGAAGGTTCTCCTTCTTTAAAGTACTAATATTATTCTCTGTAAATCTGAAATATTTTGTACTATTTTTCATACAATAGCAGTTATGGAGACTGAAAAGCGACCGGCCTGCAAAAGAGCCAATCTTATCTGGAAGACTCAGGACTTGGTGTCTAACATAATGATGCAGTAACATGGGCTATCAGTTTAAGGACATCCACCCACAGAACATTACTTGCTGACGTTCGTTAGGTAACTAACATACCTAACTCTTGGCTAGGAAAAATTGGTAAGATCCTCACTTCCACATTGTGTATTTTCTTTCCTTGAAGAGATATGGGTATCTAAGATCAGGATGCTCAAAAGCGTGCACTCTAACTGGGAGTCACTTCATCTAGCTAGTAGGAAACACAGGAGTCTCTTAAGTAGCACCATCCTTAGCATTTAGCCACCTAACGCAGAACTGCAGGGATTTAGGGTTTCATTCACCTGAAACATTTTAACTTTAATTTTAAATGCCTAAGCCCTTTCTATAACAAACAAAAAAGTGTAGAGCGACCTTTTATTTCAGAGGGCTGTAAAAGAAGGGTGTTGTGCATTGTCCTTTATTCAAAACCTGGGGGAACACCGTGAATTTTGTAGTCTGCACAAGAGAGCTGGAACACCAGAGTCCAGTGCCATGGTCTGGCTGACAGTGTGTAACTTGTCTTTTCCACAAAGAGAACGTTCTCCTTGGCCCAGCAGGTATGTAATTGTTCGGCGCAAAGTTAAACAGCGAGAAAGATAGACAAAAGGGAGCAAGAAGGTCCCATCCCAGAGCAGTTTGTAGCAAGGTTGCGCAGCTACACTGTGTGGGAGAGCGTGGAGGACCCTGACCCCCAGAGCGGTGTTCCAGCTACCGGGACAGATCTGTGTTGCTCCATTTTTGTCCAGAGATGCAGGATCTGTTTTCTGAAAGCAATGTATTAGAGAATGCTAGACTGATTTTGAGTTACTTTTATGTTCAGCTATTTAGTCCTTTACGTTGGTGTCTGACAATACCCCTCTGTAACACCATCTGCTCAGATCCCAACTCTGAAGCTCTCGTATCCCTTTCCAATCCCTCTGGCTACCGGAAGCCATACCAGTCCAACGCTGTCCAACCTCCATACCCTGTTTTCCAGCTGCATGCTACCACTTCAACAGTTCCAAGCTCCAAGGCTCCTTCATTCTTCTTTACTGCATGCCCCTCCCTTCTTAGCCTCCTCTTCCATTTTACACAGCCTCCTGGCCAAAACTCTAGTTTCTTTATCCTTTCTGCCTTCCTTCCTTGTGCCAGCAACCCTGTCCTCTTCATCTCTCAAGCCTTCTGCCCCACAGCCTCATGCAGAAGTGCTGGTGTTAGGATGGACCCAGCTGCTCCACCGGGTTTTGCAGATATTTGTGGGAAACAGCAGCTACTGTACTTGGGAGGGGAAATTACAGATCCAGGAACGACTTGCTGAAAGATAAGAAATCGTCATGCATCAACTGCTCCATGACAGCGACCCTGGTTCACATTATTTCCTCATGGTAAACAGGAGATGGTTTGCCTCTTTGTAAAAGTGTATCGTCACATTTACTCTGGGGTAGGAACGTGCCCTTGGGCAGTTACCGTGATAAATTTTCTTTATGTGTCCACACAGCTTTCTTTATTGTCAAGCCAGATTACCACGCACCACATGACTGGTAAACTGGTAATATCAGGTACCACAGTTGATCTTAGCACCCCACTTCCTCTCCTCTGCCCATTACCAGGGATGGGGTCGAAAGGAAAAACTAGAGCAATTCACAGAAACTAAAACAATTTTCTGGTCCAACAACCAGAAGAATGATGTGGATTATGACTAAGGAGCGACATAGAAAAGGAATTGCTTAACAGCATGTGAAATGGTTTGCAGGATTGATCTAAATTACCAGTGTAGCTGTACACTTAAGTATAATTCTGCTCCTAATTACCAGCTGAGCCCTGAGAAGCTAGATTTTTACTTAGGCAGCAGAAATGGCAGTCAGTAACAGCTTGTCCACCTATGCAGTAAAATTTCCTGTATTTAAATTCTGAATTTCATGATAACTAAAAAGAAAAAAACCCAAACCTGGAAATGTTTATGAAAGTCCTCTTTCCCATGAAATCCAGTAGAGAACAATTCATTCTAATGTTATATTCTGGCACCGACTATTGATACTGGTCCAGAATAGAAATATGAGGGTTTTTGTTTTCTTTGCTAGTTCTTGCCTGCTTAACAGGATTTCATTTAGGAAGTATGTGAAAAGGCCACTATTATTGTGGAGCAATTGGCTATAGTCAAAATTTAACCTCAGATATCAATAATCTTTTCACATTTTTTGTTGATTGTGGACTACATTCTCATTTGTTAAGACGTGTCTTAGTCTTGCAGTAGCTGCAAAATATGCACAACTTGCATGTGGCTAGGAGTACTTAATTATCTCCCTGAATATAGAATACATTTGTGTTGTTATGTCTCAGTTCACAAAAAGTACTATATATATCTATATTTTCATAATAAATGGCTTGTTTTAGACAGGATGAGAAAGAGATTGTTCGTACAATGTCATAAGTGTCAGTCCATAGAAAATTTCGTAACTGTTTACCTCCACTGAAAGCAGAGACGATTGATATTCCATATATACAGTGGATAAAAGACATACCAATCTAAGTGGAATTATACACAAATATCAGTTTCTGAAATATGAAGATGGAAACAGCTAAAGAAAATTGCATCTCGTATGACCTAGAACCCTCAGAAGCCTATATAACTTTCTTAAAATATGTGCATGGACTGACTTCAGATTTATTATAATTTTGTAAGTCACAGAAGCCACAAAATCCAGATGGTTTTGCTTTCTTTGATCTAAAATTGTAAAACTGATGATGACTCATGCATAAGCACTGTAATTTTTCAGACTCAGCATTGAGGATTCAGAAGCATCCAACCAATATAAAAGTTAGATTTCCAACGTAGCTGCAACACTGTCAAGTATAAAGTAAGCAAACAAATGCAAACTCATTTTGTGTGTGGTAATTAAAATCTGAGTCTGAATCTTCTGAGGCCTTGGAACAAGGGCAGCAATTACAGGATATATACTGCTTACTTGGGGACAGTGAGATGCAGAAATTCTAGGTGTAGTTCACAAATGAAAGGCAACCAGTGGCTTCCCAGATGATCTGTTGGGGCATAGTGGTGGGCTTGGTGTGCAACTGGATCCTCGAGGGGTCTGGCACTTGCTGGCTTGCTTCCTCGTACTGCTGAGGATTTACTGAGCAACCTCTGCTCCAGCTCTGCCCAGCTGCCAGTCACGTCCATGCAGTCCTGGCATAGGGATTGCTCTTGAATTTTTCACAAAGTCACAAACCGCTCGTCAACCACTACTGAGCCCTTCTGTCATAGAAGAATGGAAATAGCCTATCTAAAGTTCAGTTCAGCTGGAAACAGATTGATCCTACCAAAGGCTTTTGCAAGCTTTTTCCCTTAAGTTTTCTAAGATTTTTCAAGATGTTTATTATAACAAACACTAACCCTGTCAACTGAACTTCAGTTGGTAAACTTTAAAATATTCTTTATTTCACCTTAAAATACATTATGTGCTCTGCAGCTATCAGAGGTTGGATTATACAAAATGCCTGTATTTCCAGTCATAGGCTCAAGGCAACATCAAATTCCCACAAACTCAGAAGTCTTCAGGTTTCATGACAGCACATGATTTAGCTCTCAGCTTCCTAAAATATTCTGATTGTCCCCTTCTAGTCAGACAGGGATGCTTGCTGGTTGTGGTGGGCTGACCTTGGCAGGCTGCCAGACGCCCAGCCAGCCGCTCTCTTGCTCCCCCTCCTCAACAGGATGGGGGAGAAAACAGGTTGAAATAGCTCGTGGGTCGAGATAAGGACAAGGAGATCACTTACCAGTTATCATCATAGGTAAAACAGACAACTTGGGGAAGATTAATTAATTTTTTGCCAATTAAAATAGATTTGGATGGTGAGAAACAAAGACAAAAGCTAAAATGCCTTCCTCCCATCCCTCCTTCTTCCCAGGGTCAACTTTGCTCCTTCATCCCCAACTCCTTTACCTCCCCCCCAACCTGAGCGGCACAGTGGGATGGGGAATGGGGGCTGCAGTCAGTCCATAACAGCTCCTCTCTGCTGCTCCTTCCTCCTCGTGCTGTTCCTCTGCTTCAGCATGGGGTCCTTTCCATGGGCCACAGTTCCTTCGGAAACATCCACGTGCTGCGGCGTGGGGTCCTCCAGGGGCTGCAGGGTGGATATCTGCTCCAGCACGGTCCTCTCCCGGGCTGCAGGGAAACACCTGCTCCACCATGGTCTTCTCCGGGGGCTGCAGGGGAGTGCCTGCTCAGGCGCCTGGAGCACCTCCTCCCCCTCCTTCAGCTCTCCCCTCGAGGCTCGCAGGGCTGTTTCTCTCACATTTTTCCTCACTCCTCACTGATGGGCAGCATTTTGCCCTTTCTTACACACACTTTCCCCAAGGCACCACCATCTTGGCTGAGAGGCTCAGCCGTGCCCTGCGGTGGGGCTGTTGGAACCGGATGGAACCGGCTGTGACCGGCACGGGGCAGCCCCGGCCTCTCCTCACAGAGGGCACCCATGCAGGCCCCCCCGCCCCCGTCAGCACCTGGGCAATTCTCTGGTCTTGCTGTATTTTTAACTTGCACATTATAGCCCAAGTATCCTACGATCAACAAGTAAAACTCAAAATTACCAGAAGTTTATAAGCAAAATTCAAGATAATTAAGTTACCTTAATATAGGTGTTAAATAACTTATGCAGCTCCTATATAAGAGCCTAGTAAAGTTCAGATCTGCTCGGAAAAGTCAAACCTCAAAAGCTTTTGCAGAAGCTGGTAGCAGAGAAATGTTTACATTTGTGTCATAGCCTGGCACAGGTCTGAGAAGAGAGTTAGTATGTGGGGAAAAAAATGGATCGCTCTGCACATCTGCAGGATTTTGTCATCTCATAGGTATTTTGTCAAAACCGAGATCAGATCTTTGTGTGGTAATGTGCTATCTGAAAAATTAAGCA
The DNA here is from genome assembly GCF_000690835.1 of Fulmarus glacialis. NCBI lineage: Eukaryota > Metazoa > Chordata > Aves > Procellariiformes > Procellariidae > Fulmarus > Fulmarus glacialis. The sequence goes on along the minus strand of NW_009227609.1, from coordinate 13,622 downwards.
CGGGTTAAAACTGACCCAGGTATGATACTGCCATCATGAAGGGAGAGGTGCTAAACTATGGAGACGATTGCAGGCAGCACTCTGCTAAAACCCTGAAAGGCCAAAACACCCCAAAAGCGGTAAAAACAAGAGATCGATTTCTGCTTGAAATGTTTTCATGTTGATTTTCAAGCGCTAGAGTGAAAGGCCGTGGTTCTCCCCCAAAGTGCCATGATAAGATAAATAATAAATAGACTTCAGCGTCTGAGCCCAACAACTGAAAAAGTTCAAGGGCAGAGAGAGAGAAAGTTAAAGAAAGGAACCGCTGATCCAGGACAAATGGCAAAATAAATGTTTGTGTAGGGGATGTGTGGCTGGTTTTCTGTCATCCAAGCCCTGTAAAAACAGATCTTTTGAGAATATATCTACTTATTTTTTGCAATCTGCCTAATTATGAGTACATCACATGGGCATTTTCATAATTAGCATCTCACAATATTAGCCAGAGTCATTAGTGAGGTGTTGCGTTGGACTGTGAAACTAATTAGCATCTCACAATATTAGCCAGAGTGAGGTGTTGCGTTGGACTGTGAAAACTTTTGCTTCAAGTGAAAGGGAACTTCCACTTCAGATACGCTTTTCGTGGTGACTGATAAATGCTAGTTCCCTAGACGGTGTTCATTTCTGCCAGGGCTGGGCCTGTGTGACCTTCCTGGGGCCAGAGCTCAGGGTGGAGGGTGCTGGAATAGTTAGTTCAAACTCAAAGGTTTATTAGGCCACAGCTGCCACTTATTCGCACTTCCATTAGCAGGGCTTTGGTTTCAATGGAAACATGATGATCAGACCTAATAGAAAAACTCTTTAAAAGATAAATTGATACAACTGTGCTACACAATTCTACATTATAAGATGATCAATAAGGGTGCAGGAGTTAACAGGGCTCTGTAAACACATAGCAGTACACCGTCCCTTTCCTACTATTGCCTTAGAAACAGGGAGCACAGCTCAGAAGATATGCCATTTGCTTTCTGTGGGTTCATACACTGTGTTACTAATAAATACTCAATAAGCAAAGCAAATGTTCAGACTGATATCATTTAAGATGTAACATTTGTTTGTAAACGTCAGTAGGTTAGCCTTCTCTTCTCTTCACTTCTCCTCCACACCTACCCGGCACTTCAGTTCAGCTGGGGAACAACAGCAACGCACCAGAGCCTCAGCTCTTCACCCGGCATTGGATTTTCATCATCTTCCTCCTGGAAGCACAGCTCCCTGTGGAGCAGAACACAGCAAACCTCCCTGGAGAGAAGTGACACCTTTCAGACACACAGAAAACATGGTCATTTACTCTCTTTTGAGTCCATCTCCCTTGTTACATGAGTTTGGATCAGTAGTGCAGCCCCGGAGTGCATTTCCTAGTCCTTCTTAACGATCATGCTTTGATTCACATTACGGAGGGATCCCTGAACACATTAATTTGATTCCTTTTGCATGAAACTAAACTGGAAGGTGCAGTGCAAGTGCCAATAGGTGTGCAGCTCATGGGACCAACTTCAACCTGGCTGAAGGAAGACATCATCAAATGTGTACTGCAAAGATGGAAGGCCCTCAGAACCAGCTGCTTCACAGATCTGCTCTCGCTGGTCTTTGATACCTGCTAATGCAAACATAGCCTTTGCAGTGACCTGTCTTGACCTCAGCAATTCATCACCAAGTTTTCTTCTCCCCGGCTACAGATGTGGCACTGCCACGTGCTCTGTGAAGTGAGCAGGTACGTTGTGCACAGTCAGTTCAGGGCACGTCTCCCACCGACCAAGGAATATTTTGGTGATCTGAGGGGACAGAAGGGTGGCTGGATGATAAGCATCTCTTTCTCCTCCATGTGCAATGCTATCTTGAAATGTTGGAACAGCATAGGAGTAGGTTTTATAGCATTTTGAGGGAGTTTGCTGGTGTTTCAGGTTGGACAAAACAAATAATATATGGAAAATGCCAGGGCCTGGAAGGTGGTTTTTATAAAGCCAACAGAAGGGATCCTGGCTTTTTGACTCAAGGCTAACCCTGGTGCCAAACAGTAAATCATGGAGAAACCACAGTTCCATAAATACTGCTGCAAGACATTTTGTAATGGAAAAATGCTGGTTATCTTAAATAAAGGTCTCACCACTTCTTGCCTTACCATGCAGAGTTTAAAATAATACAACAGAGCTTGCTGATTCACTTCAAAAGAAAATGCTGCTGTGCTGAAAGCATAATTGGAACATTACTACCCAGAACAAATTAGTATACCAAAGTTAGGAGCAATTGAAAGGTGGTGGGAAGGTGCTGTAACAGAAGTTGCATTTCTGTGCCAGTTAGAACTGTCTTTGTCACAGCTTTTGTTTTAAATGGATGAATGAAGCAGACTGTAAGCACTGGATTTTTCAGACAAGTTCAGCAAGCCATCGACAGAGATCAAACTAGCTGGACAGGTTTTCCAGAGAGCTAAGATCTGGAAACTTCTGGACACTGGGCATGAGGGTCCACTAGGTTTCTGAGCGTTTGGAAGCATTAGTAAAATATTGCCAAACATATCCTAGTCTGAGGACTTACCTAAACTTCCAGATGTCATCCCTAAATTTCCTTGAACCTACTCTTGTAAGACCAGCTGTTCTGAAGTCGTTTGTGTATTAGTATGCACAATGTATACAGTAGTTGCATGTACCAACAGTAGTTAGTAGATCCAGATCTGGATCTAGCCAGGACATTGATGGGGGCAGCACAGCATCTCCAAATGCAGCAGTTTTTTTTCTAGATGAGACTGGCTTTTTGTATTTTACGAGTCAACAAATTTATAAATATGTCTTGAGCCTACGCATATTACATTTCTCTTAATTTCATATTAAATTTCCTTGTCTAATTACATTTTTTGTAATATTAAAAAGATTATCTATTCCCTAACAAAGCTCTTGCTGCATCTCATTAGTCAGATAGCTCAAACTGATAATAAGACATTTGAAATAGCAACATCATGCTATTGTAGTGGTGGATTATTTTATTTCTCTCCCCTAGTGGAAAAATGCCTTTTCAACATTAGTAATTTATGTTCATTTGTGTAGCCACAAAAATAAGAACTTTTTGAACCAAAAATAAAAATTAGTTTATTAAAAATTCATCTCAGTTCTAATCCTTTCTTGTGAAGACATCTCACACATCGTTCCTCGCAGATATCATAAATTAACAGGAGACTTTTTCTATTCCTTTCACAATAGTCTTCAGAACAATGGAAGCAAATCAGCTGTATAGTTTCCTTCTTAGACGTCCAAGTGCATATGATAGAATTAGATGGGATCATTAGTTATGTATCGTAAGTATTTGTTAGCTGCTTTTCAACTCAGCACCTAAATACTTAAGGGAAACAGATTTTTTTTCAAGTGTGTGGTTGTATGGTCTTTTTGAAAAACATAAAGCTAAGTCCACATAAATGTTGGTTGGGGGGAGATTCTGACAACGGAAACCTTTTCTTCTTAAAATAATGTAGAAAAAATCTGCCACCAACACAGTAATATTTTAGAAGAGTGTTTATTGCCTACAGGAGTCAGTCAGCAAATAACCAACATGTACAGCAATAGTTTTCTAATAAAATACATGCTCACGTGCACTTGTGCTGTTCATCATCACTATGACTACAGTGTTCCTCACAGTTTAGCGTCTTTCATTTCAGTCATAAACTGAAATAAATCAGGAATGTGACAAATCCATTTCTCTCCTGATTTGTCAGAACCGGCAGCTCTGGTAGGCACCAGCTGTGGTACTTCTTGCTGTACCAGCCTTGCCATGGCCAGTGTCTCAGCTGAGTGGGGAGTTCTGTCAAGCCACTCGTTGAGAAGCTTTCAGACTCTTCCTGACTCCAAAAATGAAGGCCTGTGTGGCAGATGAAGTTTCCTTTTCTTCCTGGCCCACCATTTGCCTTGCAGAGAGGGTTTTCAGAAAGGCAGTGGAGGATGTGGGTTTCACAGCTCTGGCTACTGCAGGTTCCCAGAAGGCAAATAGAAGTTGGATTTTGATCCTGCCTAGAGGTGTGTATTGAAAGGAGAAGGACAGCAAATCCACCTCCGAGACGTACTCATTGATTTGTCCTTTTCGGTTCTCTTGGTAGCAAGCCTGTCTTCTTCACATTCGTGAGTGTGTGAGCAGCACGACCGCAACATATGGATCTTGTCCTGGAAGGGGAAGTGGAGACCGGGATAAAAAAAGGGAAAACATCTTGGTGGGGTGGGAGCCTCATGTGTGAGGAGGCTATGACAGAGTGCATATGCATATGGAGGTCAAATCAAAAGCTCCTTGTTTCTTAGTGTGAGAATAGCTTAAACATTTTCTCCTCAGTTCCACTGACCGTATTTGGCTCTGAGCTCATCCCGAGCTCAGATCTGAGCTCATCTGAGCAGTTATGCCGGAGGAACTGTGATACTGTACAGCATAAGGAGACTTTAGCAGCCCTTCCACTACTTGTTCCCAGGGATAGATTCTTGCTAAAAGTGGGTATAATGTGAAAAGACAGTACATACAGGAAGCTATTTCAAGCAATATCTTCCTTATCCACAGCTAGCTGGGTGCCTATCTGGGGGTACTGGAACCAATACATCTAATACATCCATATGAAAAACATACTTTTCTGCGTACTAAAATGTATTTTAAAGTAATGTACGTAAGTAATGTAGATGTTGCACATTTCAAACACCTCAAGTGACAGAGATAAAAATAGAATTAAAAAACTGTGATATATCCTTTTGCTCAATTTAAAACACTATGCTGAATAAACAGAAACATTTCTTATTCCAAGAATGGAGCCTTAAAAGCGGATTACATGCTATCATCATTACTACAAATTCATTAAACATTCTTTTAAAAATGAGTTATCTCAGTGATACTGGTCACTAATCAATGAAAGATTTAAAAAATGCTCCATAAAATTTAACTCCACTAATTAAAGCAAGTTTTTTCTCATTTTCTCTCAGCCTTCATGTGAAAGTTCATTGTGTGCAGATTGAAATTCAGAACACGGTTCAGAACCAGTTCTTTTTCCTTCAGTAGCAATCCTATTGTCAAGCTCCACACGACATTCAGAATCATGTTGTGCCATTCCAGAAGGAACATAAATATCCAGAGCTATATCAACACATAAGTCCACTACATACTATGCTACTAGGCATAGAAAGTGCTTTGGTGTAAATATGTCTTTTTAGAGCAATCTGCAGTTTTTGTGGCTCTGATGCAATTCCATTTCTCCCTTTGTAAAAGCAAGGAGTGTAGCAAGTTCAGGGTCTTGTGAAATAAAACTCCTTTCATCATCTCAAGCACCGATAGCATGCGTGTCCTGATGAAGAACAAAGGGATGATATTCTGAAAGTTAACTATGACTCACATCGGTATCCACAACACCATGTCTCTCGAGGAGGGAGGAAATAATCAAATATAAATAACATTTCATTGCATCTCTTGGGGCTGCATAATAGTCATATAATTTCTCTCTATGTAAGATGTAGTGAATCTCACTTAATAGTTTTAGCCGGTGCTTTCATATTGATTGATATATTTCAGCCAATTTAGCCTGCTCCCTACTTACAAGCAATTAGTGCCACTTCCTAACACAAAACACATATCCTTGGGCAGGGAGAAGAACTTATTTTGAACCTTATAAGTTTAGAAGCATCCTGTGATGCAGACAAAAGTTCCACATTTAAAAATTGTGTGTACTTGATACTATACTCCAATACTTATTGAATCTGCACCCTAATGCTGCCTGTATTTTCTACAAAAGAACCCTGACCATTAAATATAGAGCAATGCTGCTTCAAGAGCATATGCAAATGCTGTGTGTTGAATGTGTTTACACCAGCCATGTGCCTCTCAAAAGGAAAAGGTAGCCCCTCCACGCTCCAGGCAAGTGTTTGGGAAACGAGGATATGATAGGAGATGACAGGGACTCCAGATATTTAGGCAGCTTGACGATGAGGTTACATCCCTACGACACAGTCATCTGTGCCCAAGTCAAGCGGCAGAGCAGCCCGAAGAAGGAAAGCCCTGCAGCTTGCTGATGGCCGGGGAAACCTGGAGAGCAGCGCCCAGCTACCGAAACCCAGCAGAGCTGTTGCAGGAGTATCCCGCAGAAGCAGCTCAGTCTTCAAACAGAAAGTACTTTTAATCTGTCAGAAGCAGGTGGTGTTTGAGCAAATTAATTCGCATGGCAATATATCCATCTAGGGGAAGAGGCGTAACATTTTCTGAGGGGAAGCTGGGACAGGAGACACTGATGCATACAAACAAACCATGTAATTACAATAAGTCAAGAGATCTGCGCTACCTGCAAGAAGTTATATTCATCTCTTATCTTTCCAAGTAGAAATTTCAGTATTGATATTAAGGGACTACTTATTAAATCACTTTGTCAAAAAGATTGAAGCTGAATTCAGACCTTTATCACAGTTGTGTAACTGATTGATGGGAAATGCTTGGTTCAGGTAGCTTTTTTTTAAAAAGAAACGGGCAAGCCATTGCAAAATCATCCTAATTCACTACAAAACCGCTATTATGCATTGGCCATAAGTGCCATATTTCCAGGTTCCTCCTCACCAAGATGCACCAGCTGTCACTTGTCAGATGGTGTGACAGCTCACCCAATGGGTCTTGTTCTTATCTTGAAAACTTCCAGCAGACAGACAGAAACACATGGAGCAAGATAGCTGATGCTCTGGACAGTCTAAATCCCTGATAATCTCATATTTCCGGGCACAAATGTAATCATATTAGACAAGTTCCTATGGAAATGTATTCATTTGGCTTTATTTTCCACCAAAGGAGATTTCACAAGGTTCTGGAAATCCAATAAACCTCCCATTTATAAATCATGGCTTGCAAATACTTAGAGATGTGCTCCACTGGAAAAAGCATATTACTATGTTAATGGACACACACTAGGCTTCCACAAGATTTGGAAGTTCGTTCTGAATTTTTGTGGAGAAACAAGATAAGAATATATTATTATTTAAGAATATCACTATTCTAGACCCTAATCTCTCATTAACCTGAACATGCATTAGGTTAGAGTTGGAACCTTGCCTAATTCTTATTTTATATGCCACAATCACTGTGCATGTTAAAAAAATACACAGTTTTTGTTTCTCCTTCTTGACAGTTTTTTTTTTTTCTAAGTATATAGTTACATATTAACATAATGCTAATGTAATTGCTTTTGTGCTTATGAGCATTATATATAACGTGGATCAAGAACAATGTAATCTGTCTCTTTTGTGTAAACGTCATTAAAATAACTAAGAAAATGAAGTTTGGACAGTTTGGTAATGATAAAAGCATGAGAAATATAGCTATTGAGAACAATGCATATGGCTATGCTTGAGAAGGCTAACTGTATAATGATAGAAATCAACATACAGCATCATGGAAATGGTTAATAAACTTCAAAAAGTTATGCAAAACTAGAGTACGAGAACAGCAGAAGGCTGGAGAAAATTAGACTGGGAAATGCAATGCAATATAGCAATAAAGAAAAGCTTATGCAATTCTGAATTACACACTGTCACAGCGCAGGGAAGTAATAGTCCCTTTCTGTGTGTCTTTAGTGGGCTGACAAGCTGTATGCTGCATCCACTTGTGTGTTTCTGTAGCAAAAATTAAAACAAAATAAAATTGAAATTACAGAGCCCCTTGACAAAAATGTTTGAGAATATTTTACTATATAATGTACTACTGAAATCTGTCATTGGAGACAATTAAATGCAGCATAAAACATGTCATTCTTTAATCTGCTTTTACGTTTTGATTAAGAATTGCAGGTAACAATGTGAAGGGTATTCTCAAAGCGAGGGGCATAATTGGCAAGAGCCCTAGTACTCATTAACTGAAGATTACACTTAAAGCAAACCGAATACCCATCTGATTCAGAATAGAGAGAGCTGTCAGAGCAATACAGCTCAAGTTTGGTGAAATATACTATATTTTTGCCTTTGAGGGTGCCAAAAGCGAAAAGCAGGATTAAAAAATCAGCATTATTTTACAGATACAGTGGAAGAACTGCAGAACTGAATAAGGTGTGACCTTCCTGGCACACCTAGGTGCATGTTAGTTTACTATGTTGTGAATTAGCTGCAGTCCAAATATGATTCACTGGGGTCTACGCTAACAAAGAATTGAAATAGTCCGATCAATAAGCGGCAAAAGCATTTATCAACATCTGGAAATCACTTTTACTGATCAGTGGTTAGAGTCTGGCAGTATTTGAGTAAGAGAAAGATGTCAACAAAGTAGAAGAAACTGAGAAAATTATAACAAACTGATAAATGCACTGAAGAATTGATTAATGAGGAAAGATTAAAAGACCTAAATATGTGAAGGTGCTAAATGACAGCTCAAATTTTATTATATAAGAAAGGAGAAAAATTGTTTGGAATGCATGAATGAGAACCAAGAATATGTACGTAATGACAATGTGAGATGGGCAAACATATTTGTGCCAGCCCTGAGAATGTTTTGCAGCTTCCACTACTGTTCCTGCCACCACTCCAAATAAAAGTCAACAGAAGGTGTTAGTGTTGGGAGGAACGAAAATGCACTGGAGAAGCATATGTTTGAAACTGGATTTTGAAAGGTGAGGATTTTGGTTTGCAACGGCTACAGAATCCTTTGCGTCCTGTGGCTGTCACTGGAAAAAAGAAATCTCTCGGTGCCCTGGTTTTCTTAGCAGCAAAATGGGCTCAGCAATATTTCTTGATTCATGGGGACGTTGTGGCAGGAAATTCAGTAACTTGTGTGGGCCAGCAGGCTAGTGTGGGGACAAGTTCGTGATTACATTGGTGGGGAGATGAACTAGGAATGTCACTATGAAGACACGAGAAGAAATGTATCTCTAGCCTAGTTCTTAAAAATCCTCGTTGACCCAAATTGGGTTTTGGTCGTATCTTTCAACTGAATAAAGATATTCTGGGAAAGGAGAGGCAAAAGAACTGCAAGAAGAGAAACAGATCTGGCACCACGGTGAATGGAAAAGTTAAAAGCAGAAAATTAGGGAAGAAAAAAAAATGTAGGTAAACATCTGAAAAATTAGAGATTGAAAGAAAAAGAGGGAAATGGAGAAAAGAACTACAGAAGTGAAGTATAAGATACAAAACAGAGTGGCACAGCAAAACAAGGGAAAGGGATTTTAGCTTCCCAAGAACAACTATCCTGAAAGTATTGCTGCCTCAGAAAATGGTGAGGCATTGGGGCAGCTTTATGTGCTGGAAAAGGACACTGCTGCGCAGGGCAGCAGGGTGCTCGGGGGTCAGTAAAATGGCCACTGCCCCACTGCCCGTGTTGCTTGCCCCAGAGCCGTGATCAAGTTATACTGGGGGGAGAGCGGGCACAAGCAATCGTCCGCCGTCTCTTTCCCACCTCCTAGGAGCAGCAATGTTGAGCTCAGCTTTCCTGAGCTCTCGCCATCACTCTGTCCTCATTACTGTGCCAGCAAATTCAGTTTGGCCTTAACTGTCTTTTTTTCCTAGCTTTGAGAGGTGTTAAGTACTTGAATCACTTGATCAACGTTCTGGACCAAAAGTTAGACATGTGAAACTTTAACAGAGGGCAAGTATTGATCTGAGACTGGTGCCACATATTTAGTCCTGGACTGAAAGGAGCAAGAGAGTACTGTGCTAAGCACTCTTTCTGTTCAGCAAAGAGCCTTCCAGGCAAGAAAACTTCTCCAAAATGATGTTTGCATGGCAGGTGGGTGAGCGTGGCAAGATAAACCTGCGCGGGGTCTGTTGGCTAGGCTCCCATGTCCTACACAGTGACCTCGCTCTAAATCCTGGGTCACGCACTTGATTTCTGAAGCACTCAGGAAAAACACAGAAGAAATTCTGTGGCACTGAAAAATAATTTTAATGTGAATCAATTAAATATGAAATGTAATAGCTAGTGAACTTTGTATGAAACTAAATGACATAGCCAGTACCATCTGGCCCTTTCCTGACTGTTTTGATTTTGCATTCATTTTACGTTATCAGAATGCAGTGGGGTCGTATACTGAAGATCCTTACTTGTATTATCCAAGTTGTAAATGCTGAAGGTGGCACATTTAGGTAGGTGTCAGTTGAGATTCTGGGCACAGATGAAGAGTAGAAAAAACAGGGACGAATAAATGAGTTCAACTATTGGACAAAGCAAGTGTTTCTGATAAAAGATCAAAAGTGAAATAGTTTATATGAGAGGACTCCTGTGTCTTGAGGCTTTTGTTGAGGCTGATTCTGGATTTGGCTAGACAACAAGGTCTTCGGTTCAGGGCAAGAGGCAATGGGCACAAGCTGAAAGGAGGTTCCCCCTGAACATCAAGGAAACACTTGGTTGCTATGAGGGTGACCAAGCACTGGCACAGGTTGCCCAGGGAGGTTGTGGAATCTCCATCCTTGTAAATATTCAAAAGCCCTCTGGACATGATCCTGGGCAACCGGCTCTAGATGGGCCTACTTGAGCAGAGGGGTTGGACCAGATGACCTCCAGAAGTCCCCACCAGCCTCAACCTTTCTGTGATTCTTTGATTCTGTGAACTCTGTTCCAATTTATACTCTTAATATTTTTGATGTCTTCTTCACAACTACAGGATTTAGAAACATTTTTTGGTTAAGAATGAAAGTTGAGATTAATAAGTACAATTATCTGGCAAAATACCTGGCAAGGGCAGGATTCTACTGCCTGATGCATAGGGGCGCAGGGGGCTCTGAACAACAGTTTAATGATTGCAATTAAATTATAGATATCTCTTCTCCATTTTGTTCTCTAACCAAACATTCTCTAAAATAAAACAGTGCTTTCACAATTAAGTGTATCTGTATTGTATCCAGGTCTCTGGCAAATGAAATCACTCTCACTGGTCTGGCAGCTTCTCTCTGCTCTTGCATATTCCCTGCATCCCTTTGGTTGTGCATCTTCCTTCCTACAATTACTGGAAAAAAATAAGGGAGGGCAGATATCGTGTGTGCACCAGCAGCGGACTGAAAAACTGCTGTTGGTGTTCAAGTGCTCACCCAGGATGACAATTTTTGACAATCTGTAGAGCTTCCTGCTTTCACAGGAGAGCAGTTGGAGGTGAGCAGAAGTGAAATTATTGTATAATTGCAATAAAGTCACACTTACTTGCCAAAGATGGAAGGTACCAAATGTGACAGAGTTTAGCATGATCTGACATACCAGATCTGTCATTTCGTTGGTGTGGCATTCCCTCTGCCTGTAACAATTTGTGTTGCAGAAGCAGCTTGTTCAGATTCTTTCAGAGTTCCTTTGCTTCCTTAGCTGGCAGGAAAGTGCTTTGGGTTTTTTTTTAATACATGTATCAGAGAAGAGGATAAGAATGAATACCCAGCTGGCATAGTGTGAATTTGCCAATCAAGCATGACTGCATCACTCACTTAAGACTAGCTAGAGATGCATCCAGGCAGACAGCACAACCCAGACTTGGCTTTCCTAGCTAAAAAATGGCATGTTATCCATCCCGGGAGTTAAAAAATAACAACAACAAAAACCCCAAAGGCAAACCCCATGAGATTTATTTACAGTCTATCTGGACTTGTTAAAAGCTTTCGTATGATGACGCATAGGGATTTCCTAGTTAAGCTGAAAGAGGTGGGGAACTGAAACAAAGCTGCAGATTCACTTGGGAACTCACCACAGCTGACAACACGAATGTTTAAACTGGGAGAAGTTACTGTTACTGTTTCTTAACATTTGTTCTGGGACCAATAGTTTGTATTTGCATATATTTTCATTAGCATGAAAGTGGGAGTTCTCTGGACACAAAAAACTGGGCAGGACTGTCGATAGAAAGGAGGTTCAGAATATCCTACAGAGGTGACTACATAATGAGGACCAGAATAACAGAAATGAGATGAAATTCAATAACGGAAAAGATAAGGTCATGCACTTAGACATTTATAAAAAGCATTTTTATTATGGACTGTAAATGACAGAAAAATAGAAGGAGTTGCCTGTATTAGTCACTCACAGCATGACCTCGAACCATCAGTGAGATTTGGTCATACAAAAAGCAAATTGGCTGTATGAGAAAAAGGTTGTTTCGGAAGAAATCAGGAGAGACTACCTCCATTGCAAAGACTGGCAATACTCTGTGAAAAACTGTTACACATTGCGTATGTGAAAGCTGAAGAAAGCTGAATTCAAATTGTATCTAGTGCAGAAAAATCTGAGTTACAGAGGCTCTGTGTTATAGGAGGAGAGTAACAAAACTTACTGATAGGCTAGGCAAGTTGAGAACGGCTATGACCACTGCTTATAAATGTATTATAGATTTTTTTTTTTTCGCCTAACCGAAATACTGTACGGCACAAGGACAAGTGGGTATGAACTGGTCTTGAATGCGTTCAGGCTGGGCGTTAGAAGGAGCTTTCTAAAAGAGATGAGGGCAGTTCTGGTCCAGCCCTCCACCTAGAAGTGCAGGAAAATAGTGTATTTAGTGTAAGATGGATCTCGTCGTGTTTATGGAGGGGGTTATATGGAGTATTTGCTCCTATAACAGTCAAGTACTACCTTCAAAACACAAGATCTGTCCGGTCCCATGGCCTAAAGATCCAAAAGGTTTACCTGCTTAGCAGACCAGATTGCAGTATGCAGATCTAGCAAGCTTTAAACATGCTGGCCAAAGTACCTCGGCAGCCCAGTTACAGCAGAACATGCTCCATGCGAGTTAACGTACCTCATTTTACCGAGGAGCAGAGCTCTTCTGACATCTAGCATCAATGCTAGCAAAAGGAGCAAATAATTACACAAGAACGTTTACTTGGCAGAGGCAGTCAGTGTTGAAGCCCATATGCCGAAAGGAAATTGCTCTCTCAGTCTTAGTAATACAGGACTTATCTCTTCATCGCCATATTCAGAAAGACAACAATCTGAATTTACGTGTCTGATCACTGTGCCTACCCAAAGCTGACTGCTGGATTTATGGCCTTATTCTTGGCTAACGAACCACTCAAAGGTCTCCTCACACAAGCGCTATACCTTACAGCAAGCCGCAGCAGCAGAGAGACCAAGGAAATGGGAAGTTCTTGTTCCTGAAAAACAAACCGTTTGTCCAGTGGATTAAAAAACCTGCATGAAAGGTAAGTGGCAACCGAGACAGGAAAAATTCTTGTTGAATGTATGGCATTGTCCTGTGTTTCCCCTACATAAAAATGACAACAGTGCTGTAAATTTACACAAAGCTTTCAGCCGCACAGCAAGATGCTGAGGGTCTGCACTCAAGATACGTGCGTGGCACCTTGTACCCGTGCAGTGCTTCTGCCCCTCTGAAGCGTCTCCATGTAAGGGACTGGAAAAGCCCTAGATCACAAAAGCACCATGTTACAAAAGTCACTCCCTTCACTATAAGCATGTTTATTTACTTGGAGCGGTACAAATGTCCCCGCCATACGTGCTGGGCTTCCGTTCAGTAAAAATTAAACACAACCCTTACAATTAATCAGTAGCAGAGATGGTCTCTTTGCTTTCTTCCCCATCCCCACTCACGCCAGCTCATATATAATAAATAATAATAATATTAAACCATCTCGTGGGATGACAAACGATGTGCCAGTGGCCCTCCTCCCTCGCCCCCCCTCGGGACC
>NW_009227608.1:960-6111 GCF_000690835.1 Fulmarus glacialis | reverse complement strand
GGTGGGGGGGGTTCTCCTGGCTTGGGTCGGCCCCTTTGGGTTAAATTTTAGCGATTTAGGGAGTCGAAAAGGAAGCGAAAGGTGCTGACGGAGGTGGCCCTGCTCGGGTCAGCGCGTTCTCCGCCTGGGGGTTAATTTTTGATGGGGTCAAACCAACGTTGATGGGGCCAAAGGGACACGTCGGCAGCGGGAGCAAGGGCCGGGGTGGGAGGAAGTCGGGGAAGGGGCATCATGGCGGCAGCCCCACGGGTTGCTGGGAGGGGGCTGGGGGTGGGATTTGGGAGGTCCTTGTCCTTCCGCTGCCTTCTCTGGGATTTGGGGGACGCTTCTCCCGGGACAAGGGGTTATTGGGTGTCGTCTTGTTGGAGGTGACCTCCGACATGGGGGTTCTTGGGCATCGTCTCGTTGGAGGTGACCTCAGGGACAAGGTTCTTGGGCGTTGTCCTATTGGAGGTCACATGGGGATCAAGGTTATGAGGTGTGATTGGAGGTGACCTCCAACATGGGGGTTCTTGAGGTCACCTCTCATTGGAGGTGACCTCAGGGACAAGGTTCTTAGGCGTTGTCCTATTGGAGGTCACTTGGGGGACAAGGTTATGAGGTGTGATTGAAGGTGACCTCCAACATGGGGGTTCTTGGGTGCCATCTTACTGGAGGTGACCTCGGGGACAAGGTTATGAGGTGTCATCTTATTGAAGGTGACCTCCAACATGTTCTTGGCTGTCATCTTATTGGTGGTGACCTCAGGGACAAGGTTATGAGGTGTCATCTTATTGAAGGTGACCTCCAACGTGGTGTTCTTGGGGCGTCACGTTATTGGTGGTGATCTCAGGGACAAGGTTGTGAAGTATCATTGGAGGTGACCTCCAACATGGAGGTTCTGAGGTGCCATCTTATAGATGGTGACCTCAGGGACAAGGTTGTGAGGTGCCATCTTATTGGTGGTGACCTCAGGGACAAGGTTATGAGGTGTCATCTTATTGAAGGTGACCTCCAACATGGTGTTCTTGGGTGTTATCTTATTGGAGGTGACCTCAGACATGGTTATTGGGTGTCATCTTATCGGAGGTGACCTTGGGTGGGCTCAGATAACACCCCAAGACGCCGTCCCCAGCAGAGCTGCTTTATTCCTCCGAGGACTTTCCCTGCCCCACACCGGGAGGTCACCAGCTGGTGAATTTGTACCCGCCCCCAAAATGAGGCTGCGGGGACCCGTGGGGGAGGGTGGTTGCTGGTGGCCGGGCGCAGGGTGCTGTCCTCCCCCACCCCATGGTCCTTCAGGCCTCCTTCTGTGGGGCCTTGTCCTGGGGCTGGAGGGGGATCTTCTCTTTGGGGTCATCCGTCTTCTTCCGTTTGGCCCTGGAGGGAGGAAGATGAGGAGGAGGAGGGTCTGTGGGGCGTGGCAGGGTGGGAAGCAGCCCAGCTTGCACCGTGGCCACCCACCTGTCCAGCCATTCAGCCACTCATATCACTCGTTCTTCTGCCAGCGCACCCATCCACTTGTCCCTCAACACATCTGTCTGTCCAGCCATCCAAAACCCCTCAACCGTCCATCTGTCCTTCATCCAGCCATCCATCCATCCTCCATCCATCCTCCATCCATCCATCCTCCATCCATCCATCCTCCATCCATCCATCCTCCAACTATCCATCCTCCAACTATCCATCCTCCAACCATCATCCATCCATCCTCCATCTATCCATCATCTGTTCATCCTCCAACCATCCATCCTCCAGCCATCCATCCTCCAACCATCATCCATCCATCATCATCCATCCATCATCCATCCATCCATCCTCCATCTATCCATCATCTGTTCATCCTCCAACCATCCATCCTCCAACCATCATCCATCCATCATCCATCCATCTATGCACCCATCCATCATCCATCATCCATCCATCTATTCATCCATCCATCATCCAACCATCACCCACCCAAAACCCCACCCCCTTTGTCTACCAACCTACCCCTCCATCCATCACCCTATCCATCCAGTTGTTCATCTCTCCGTCCACCCACAAAATCCAGGCATTCATCTACCGCTAGATCCACCCGTCCATCCCTCCACCCGTCCATCCCTCCACCAGTCCATCCCTCCACCCGTCCCTTTGGCCCTCCCTCCCCATGCCCACCTGCTCTCCACCTCCTCAATGGTGTCGGGCAGCGGCATGTTGAGGGTCTCCGGGAGGAAGCCGGCCGCCACGGCCGCCACCACGGGGGCCACCCCGTAGACCGCAGGGGGCAAGAAGGGGTAGTACTCATCCATCATCTTCACCAGCGGTGCCACGATGCCACCCACTCGGGCCATGGTGCTGCCAAAGCCCAGCCCGGTCTGCCTGCCGTGGCGGGGGGGTCAACATGGGACGGGGACCACCTTGGGGGTGTCATGGGTGGGTGATGAGGGACCTGCCCCCACGGTGGGGGTCGTGGGGAGGGGGTTTTACCTGATGGGAGTGGGGTAGAGCTCGGTGGTGTAGAGGAAGACGCAGTTGAAGGAGGCGGAGAGGCAACCCTTGCCGATGACGGCCAGCGCCGTGCGCACCGTCTGCAGCTCTGGGGCAGAGAGAGGGATGGGGTGGACTCTGCTTGGGGCAGGAGCCACCTCGGGGGTGGGGTGATGGTGGGAAGGAGAAAGAAGGGAGGAGGTAGGGATGGATTGAGGTAAGTGATTGGGTGGATGGATGGTTGGATGGAGACGTGGATGGATGGTTGGAGATGTGGATGGATTGAGGTAAGTGATTGGGTGGATGGATGGTTGGATGGAGACGTGGATGGATGGTTGGAGATGTGGATGGATGGAGACGTGGATGGATGGAGATGTGGATGGATGGTTGGAGACACGGATGGTGGGATGGATAGTTGGAGACACGGATGGTTGGATGGATAGTTGGAGACACGGATGATTGGTTGGAGACATGGATGGATGGAGGGATAGATGGCTGGAGATGTGGTTGGAGACATGGATGGATGGAAGGAGGGATGGATGGATGGTTGGAGACATGGATGGATGGTTGGAGACATGGATGGACGGTTGGAGACACGGATGGACGGATGGATGGATAAGTGGGTGATGAGATGGTGAGTCACCACCCTTGGCAATATTCAAAAGCCATCTGGACGTAGTTTTGGGTGACCAGCTCTAGGTGGCCCTGCTTGAGCAGGAGGGTTGGACCAGATGCCCTCCAGAGGTCCCTTCCAACCTCAACCATTCTGTGGGTAAGTGAGGGGGGTGGGTAGGTGGGTGGTGAGATGGATGGAGAGCTGGATGGATGGAGAGATGAGAGCATGGCCGGAGAGGGAGGGCGCTGCGTTGTTCAATGGGTGGAGAAGGGAGGGATGGGTGAAGAGCAAAGCAGAGTTGTGTGATGGACCGGTGGGGACATGGGTGGCTGGACAGAGCAGTGCAGAAGACCCCCATCACCCCATCGCACCCACCTGTGGAGACAAAGATGTTGGCAATGATGACCAGCCCTGCCAAGAAGAGGGCCACCATGAGTGAGACCCGCCGGCCGATGTAGCTCAGGGAGATGGTCACCACCACTTTGGCCGGGAAGTCAACGGCGCCGAAAATCACCTGGATGAGGTAAATGCTGACACCAAAGTTTTGCAGATCCATGGCCAGCCCATAGTAGGAGAAACTGATGGAGAACCTGGAGCAGGGCAGAGAGAGGCATGGACCTTCAGGTGGGTGTCCTCCCTGGGGTGTCACCATCGCATGGGACAGGGCAGGGATCTCAGATGGAGGAGAAGAGGGCTGCAGTACAGTTGGGTGGCTGGATTCAGTGATTGTCCATCTTGCTGTTCATCCATCCATACGTCCGACCAACTGTCCAACCATTCCATCCATCCGTCCGACCATCCGTCCAACCATCCATCCAACCATCCAACCATCCATCCAACCAGCCATCCATCCATCCATCCGTCCGACCATCCGTCCAACCATCCATCCAACCATCCAACCATCCATCCAACCAGCCATCCATCCATCCATCCAACCAACCATCCATCCATCCATCCAACCATCCATCCAACCATCCAACCAACCATCCAACCATCCATCCATCCATCCAACCATCCTTCTAACCATCCCTCCCTCTAACTCTCCACCCACCTCTCCATCCCTCCACCCATCCCTCCCTCCTCCTCCTCATCCCCACCAGAACTTCCCCAGCCCAGCCCCACCAGACGATGGAGAGGCAGAAGAAGATGTGGCGGATGACTGGGGTCCGGACCAGGTCGGAGATGGTGTAGGAGGACTTCAGACCAGCCAATTCCTCCTTCATGTTGGACCTCAGGATCTGGGAGAGGGAGAAACGGGAGAGGTTGGTGGGGGACAGGGGTGGGAAATCAGCCCCCCCCCCCCCCCCATGGGGCCACCATACCTCCACCGTGATCTTCTCTCCTTCCTCCTTCCTCTTGTTAATCCTGGCCACTCGCTGCAGGACCTTCACGGCCCTCTCGGCCTTCCCCGAGAGCACCAGCCAACGGGCGGACTCAGCCAACCACCTGCAGTCAGCGAGGGGGAAACTGAGGCACGGCGAGAGCCCCCGCATGGCCTTCCCCAAGGGACCCAAACACCCTACCAGGAGTAGAGGAGGAAGACGAAGAAGGGCAGAGAGACGGTGAGCTGGAGCCAGCGCCAGTGGGGGACAGCGTAGGCCTAGGATCTGGCCCAGGGTGTAGGCGAAGCCGGTGATGGCCACGGTGATGGCGCGGTAGGGCGTGGGGATCCACTCCACCACTGCAAGGGACCAGGGGGGACACGGCTGACTGGGTGTGTCCCCCCCCCTCGGTGACCCTCCTTGTGAATGTGGCCTCCCCATCATGTCCAGATGCATCCGCACCACAGGGCCCCATCCATGGCCATGGTGATGTCCCCATCAGTGACCGCTGGGATGTCCCCATCAGCAGCCATAGGGACGTCTCCATCTGTAGAGAGGGGGATGTCCCCAACCATGGCCGTTGGGGACATCCGCATCCATGGCCATGGCGATGTCCCTCTCCATGGCCATGGTGATATCCCCATCCATGGCCATGGTGATGTTCCCATCCAATGGCCATGATGATGTCCCCACCCATGGCCATTGGAACATCCATGGCCATTGGGTCACCCCCCCTTCACAGCCATGCCGATTGTCCCCACCCGG
>NW_009227608.1:0-823 GCF_000690835.1 Fulmarus glacialis | reverse complement strand
CAGCCATGCCGATTGTCCCCACCCCCCCAACCATGGTCGTTGGGGACATCCGTACCCATGGCCACAATGATGTCCCCCTCCATGGCCATGATGATGTACCCCACCACGGCCATGGTGATGTCCCCCTCCATGGCCACGATGATGTCCCCACCCATGGCCATTGGAACATCCAAGGCCATTGGGTTGTCCCCATCCATGGCCATGCCGATTGTCCCCCCCCCAGGTCCCAATGGTCATCTTCATCCCCCTCACCCAGGCAGGCGATGCTGAGGCCGAAGCCGGAGAGGGCCATGCCACCGGCGAAGCGGAAGACGCAGTAGGACGCGTAGTTGGGGGCGAAGGCCGTGCACGTCCCCATCACCCCCAGCTGCAGGTAGGACCACATCAACATGGCCTTGCGCCCAAACCTGCAACAGGGAGGCACTGGGTGCCACTGGGTGCCACTGGGTGATGGTCTGGCCAATGCCCCGTGGGGAAACTGAGGCACAGGGAGGGGTCTCTGCTGCCGTTACCTGTCCGAGAGGCCCCCCAGGACCAGGGCGCCCACCAGGACCCCAGCCATGTAGATGGACTGGGCCATCTGCCGGAGCTGCCGGTAGCTGCAGACGAGGTCCCACTACGGAGACGGGGATGAGGTGAGGACGACCTGTCCTCTCCTTCCACCCATCACTCCCTCCTCTTTTCTCCTCTCCATCCATCCATCTGCTCCACCACCTCCGTCCCGCACCATCCCCATAGCCCCATCTTCCCCATACAGCTCCATCTCCGTCCCTCCAACCCTATATGACTCCATCTCCACCTCTCCATCTCCATATGGTTCCAC
>NW_009227607.1:43603-52502 GCF_000690835.1 Fulmarus glacialis | reverse complement strand
GCTGCGCCGGGGCGGTGTGCGGGCGGGGGCTGGGGCTGGGGCAGCAGCGAGATGAGACAAACCGACGCCAGGACTGGGAGCGAAAGGAGGAGCGCGGGGAAAAAACAGTTTTATGGATGGCTGAACGCTGACAAGTCTTCCCGCTGTTAGGATTTCTTTCCTTCTCGCTTAAGTAGGAGAAAAAAAAAAAAAAGAAAAACAACAAAACCCCACATGACACGTTTGGAAATACTTTTCCTTTCAGAGGTGATTTTCTGTTCAAGAAATCCCGCTCCTGGACACGCTCCCAAGCAAAACGGAGCAGAATTACTGGGATTTGGGTTTGTATTCCAGCTAGAAACGGGGACTCTCTTTTTTTTGGCTCTGAAGTTAAAACCTTACTTGTTAGCAAGTAACCAACATTTCCAAAAACAATAGCTCTCGATATGGCAAATTATGAATTACTGTAATTTTATCTCCGTGCCCGGGCAGCTCTAAGTGGAGGGAATTCGAAGTTCGGCTCATTTGTAACAATTCGGATATTGTGCGGTAACTTTGTGTTTTCCTACTTTGATTTTATGGGTAAATTTATTTGATGCTAGCCAGGTCTGCTTTAAAAGAGGCATCGGTGGGAATAAAAATAAATGACACACACATGGACGCGCACGCACACACACACGCGCTATTAATTACTTGAGTTTTATAAATTAGTGAAAAAAATTTTCAGCCCGGAATGGTCAACTTGTCAGTGAATGAGCTCTCCCTTGGCAGAAGTGGGAAATGATGTGCATGACTCCGGAATGTGTTCAAGTTTGCGGCGGTTTGGGAAGGACACTGCAGATAATGCAAGTTTCAGTACTTTGTACCTCCGATGTGTGGAAATGTGCATCTTTATACGTGCATGTATTTGTGCGGTAGGAGTAATCTTCTCATCTTCAGGAGTATAAGCTGAAGAAAGTGCTGCAAAATTCTTCCCCTCAGCAATGGTAGGACAAATGTCATCACTCAAACAAACCTCATCCGTTTTAATCCAGCCAGACAACTCCCTTCTTTCAGATTTGATAAGTACCAGTGTCTGGCTGGTTCATGTTTGCTTCCTGTTAGATTTTAAAGCAGAGCCTGGAGATGTTTGTGGTTTTGGGTTTTTTTTTTTTTTTAATATTGAGTTAATTTGCCATAGGAGCTAAAATAAACATGCCCAAAAATATATTTAAAGTGAGCTATATCAAGAAGGATACCTTGTATTATATTTACTGAGTTTGGCAGTAGTTCCCATTCTTGTCTGTCCTTTGTGATGGAGTTAAAAACATTGTCTTCTTCCCTTTGTTAACTCGCACATAAGCTGATAAAGAGTAATTCTGCAAAAATGACTAGAATAAGGCTCAGGTGTATTTTATCATGAATCCTTATGATAATCAGGATTTGTAAATTGATAGGAGTTGGAGATAGAAGCTTTTATTTACGTGCAGCAACTGAAACAAATATGCACAAAGCTGTCAACTGCACAACTTAGTGAAGAAGTTAAGTATTAATATTTTATTAACAGACTTGTCCAAAGCTAAGAGGCACACACACACATGCCAAATATCTGCAGAAGGTGGGGACGCGTGTAGAGGAACTGGGTAGCACCTCTGGTTTGGAAGCTGCTCTCATGGAAACTGCTAGTAATGCCCCATGTTGTCTTCAGTGGGTACAAGATGAGGTCAAACTCGCTAAAACAGAAGTGTGGAAGTGTCAGTATAACGTATCACATATCATTTGGACGGTTAATCCTCCTTTCTCTCCTTTTATTCTTTTACAGACTTTCTGCATCTTGCATTTGAATCCTTAGCTGTTTGCTGTTATCAGCCCGGGAGATAGTGTGTCATGTAATCCTCTCTCCTGAATGCTAAAGTGCTGTAATTTTGATGGCCAGGCTAATCTGTCTCGATAAAGTTTTATTTTTCCATTGTTAAATTCAAAGGACAATGACTACTAATTACCAGTGACCTCTAACCAAAACACTAGCTAGAGTTTATCACCAGTGCTGATACTGGCTAAGAGTAATTCCAGCATCAGCAGTACTAGGCACCCTGTTTCAAAGAACTTAACAGAATAAGGGGAGCCAGAAGGGAAAAAATGTATGTGCTCTGGGTAATTTGTCTGCTGCAAAAAATATAGTGAAAGCGTACAGAGATTCCATTTGCTGTGCAATATACCCCTTACAAATAATAATTACAGGAATGGGGAAGAAAGAAAAAAGAAAACCATCATAAATATTTTAACTAAAAACAGCATAGCAAAAACATACATAGGAAAGGTTGTTATGGTAGACTGCCTGGTTTCCTGCTGCAGGCAGGTATAAAGAATCATTAGTGTTATTCTACATTAACAGCAAAAGATAGTAATAACAATGACAATTTGAGAGCATCATTGCTGTCTTATTACTGTCTTTGAGAACATTTGTTGTAAGGAAGCATTAGACTGAATACAGTATAATAAAATTAATTTTTCAAAAATATCCCAATTTTTTTCCCATCTTATGTTTTGTCTGTAATGTTTGAATGGTTAATACTGTGGGAATTTTACAGATGAAGAGGTGAATTAAAGAGTCTAGGGCCTTGTGTATTTATTATAGCAGCTGAAAACCTTGCTGTCCTTTTGCAGATGAGTGGATCTAATAGACTGCAGGATCAGAGCCCAGACTGAGATCCTGACTAATACATGTATGTGTTTAAATAGAAGCAGGTGAAATATTATCTATACAAGTTTTCTGCAGATACCTGTGATTTTTAGACAGATCATTCTACAGGACCACTTGCAGGTCTCTGCAAGAACTATTGCAACATCTTAGAGATGTAAGGTTGAGGAGTTGGCTTTGAGGTTCAGCTCCTCTGGACAAGGGCACAGCAAGGACACGGTGGAGGTGGACACAGAGTGGAGTCGATTTCCCAGTTTATACAGTCGCCCCTACATAAAAACACAAAACAAGACAGAAGAAGAAAATCTGATAATCGATCTCTGTTTTTCTGAGACAGCATTAAGATCGAGGCGTGTTTCTGACTGTGAGGAGAAATGCCTTATCTTTCCCGCATCCTTCTCTCCAGAACTTGTTTCCTTCTCACTCTTTTTTCCTTGTCAGGAGCATCACCATCCTCCCCTCTGCCAAACTTAGCATCATCTTGGACTCTTCTCTTTCCTCACAGGTCTTGGTACTCCCAGATGTCTCTTGACACTTTTTCTTCACATTACTTCTTACATTCCTCCTTCCTTTTGTTTGCAGCTGCCAAAGCATTAGTCCACACTGTGGCAACCTTCCAGCTTGATACTGCAACCTCCCGTTTCCCAACAAGCTCTTTTCTCCCACCTACGTTCTGCTCCCAGTCAGCATGACCCCCTGCCAAAATCGTGCGTCTTTTGCTTTTCTTTCTGAAACGTCTCCATGCAGACTGGAGTCTCTCTATACACCTGGTCTTTGTTTAGGCTTTGAAATGTTCCCCACTTCCAGAGTTCCCCAGAAATATTGGCCTCAAACTCACCGTCCGCTGAAAGAGAGAAATGAGGAGGAAAGAAAATTAACAGACCCTTGGGTCATTACAGTTTGTTCTGCTTCAGGCTTCCTTTCACCCTCATTAGCTGGCTACAATGGGAGCAAGATTGGTCATTTCTCGGTAACAGTTATTCTGTGTTTGTTCGGTCTGGTGTTGTACTCAGTCACACAGCTGTGCTGTGAAGAGCAGCAGGCAGGGAGCCGGCGGGGAGCCGGTGGTGGTGGTACCCTTTCCAGAAACTGGTGTCTGCTAATAGCAAAGCTCCGTGTAATGAAGAATCCTTTATAAAGAAAATAACCCTGCTGCTGAGGTCAGTACATTTCAACAATACTTAATCTTTTTTTGTGTGTATTTTCTCTCCATGCCTTTCCTAACAAACCCCCCCTTTTTTTTAAGCATTCCTGTGCAGCGTTCCTCATCAGGAGAGTTCATAGTGCTTTACAAAGCTGTCCCCGTCAGGGTACCTGTATGACAGATGCAGAAATCGAGGCACCTGAGGGAAAACCATTTATCCAGAGGCCTGTGGCAGGATGCGATCCCACACGCTGCCCAGCAGGCGCAGAACTGACTGGAGGCGCAAGCAGTTCACGCGGCTTTTGAAGACTCCCTTATGGTTATTTGCTGGCCTGGCCTATCCAAACCTACTTGTCTCTGTCAAATTACCCTGGCCCAGCTGCCAACGTGCAGTTTCTTACCCTGCAGCACGTATGAGGTAGCTAATTTATCTCTCTCTCTCATCAACAGATCTTGAATTATTTCACGCAGGGCCTGAGGCCTCCACAGGGACATCTAGAGTAGAGAAACCAAAATTCATTCCTGAGCAAGGCAGCAGCCTGCGGCTCCCACGCCTGCCCTGCTGCATGTCCTACAGGACTGATGCTGGGACCAAGGCTTCTTGGTGGGAACCTGCTTGGGACTCTTGGGCTGGCAGGGCTGCGTGGGGCAGAGCTGAGTGCTAGGAGGGAAGAGGAAGGGGAGAAACAGCCCTGGAGAGATGGGGTATTCCTCGGACTCCTGGGTTTGCAGAAGAGAGAGATGTTTCTTTTAAAGACTCAGGGCCCTATTTCTGCCTTTTGCTTGGTATGATGCGTTTTCTGAAGCTGGCTGTTAGCATGAGATGTTTCTTTTAAAGACTCAGGGCCCTGTTTCTGCCTTTTGCTTGGTATGATGTGTTTTCTGAAGCTGGCTGTTAGCACAGCATGTCATCTTACAGGCCAAAGAGAATCCAGCCCTCGTTTTACACTCCCAGGCTCAAATGTAGGTATATGAAGCCTGTTTAATCTCATAAGCAAGTGTTCTGGTTTGCAGAGAAGCCGAGCACCCACATCTTCAGCTGAAGTCACTGGGAATGGCCAGCTGTCTCCTCCTTTTCCCCCCACAGGAGGGAACTTGATAGACAAGTTCTTGCTCCTTTTGTTCTTAGTCCTGTTGTTGTGAAATAACTTCGATAGAGAGTCCAAGCATATCCAGATATTTTTCATGGAAAATGCCTCAGTGCTGTTGCCTCAGAGCATTGGCCCCTTGTCCAAGGCAATCCCTGCCACTGAATCAGATCTTTACGTGGATAAAACACACTAATATTAGTGCTTACCTGTCCTCCACACTCTCATTTTTTGCAGTTCTCCAAGATGTAGGCCCTGTGGATGCTCCACCCTTCCTCCCCCCTGCAGGGTTTCACAAGCCACTGAGGGCTCAATTAGCACAGATTACTGCGGATGTTCATGCAGGAGAACCTATATGTCAATCTTATTGCATTAGCAATTTCCCACAGTGATGCACAATGAAAACCTTTTAGGAAAAACAGATTTGAATGTGATATGGTTTGAACACAATGAAATGCTAATGTGATTCCATGGAAAACTGCTAACATGATGTATATGGAAAGCCTTTTGTGTGTGAAACGTATACCCCCATAAGCACTTGGCCAGGCTTTCTCACCTGGGAGGAAGGAGAGGTGGCCAGCCGTACTGCTGCTCCCTCTCCAGGCCGGCTGTCAGTCAGAGAGGAGGCACTTCTGGAAGTTCGTCCTCTTGAGTATTTTATTGATGATCTATACGATCTATTGATCTATATTTCACTTGCCAAGCTGTGTGATGCTACATCTTCTGCAAAAGATGTCTGCTGTGTTAACACCATAACTAAGTAACCCTTCAGGCAGACCTCCCAGATGTCTCTCTCTCTCTGGGATCCTGGTTCTCTGGGACCCAGTTCTCTCTCTCTGGGACCCTCTCTTTCTCTGGGTGTTAGGCAGGGATCCTCTGTGCCAGGCTACAGCTAGGAGCATGGCTGGGGGTGCCCCATCAACATGGGGTGCTTAGAGGCAAGAGACTCCCCAGCTAACTCCCGGTGCCACAGGTTATCTCTGACTTTGTGGCATTAGACACCTGGCACAACTAGGCAGCAGATCTCAAAAGCATGAGATGCAGTCCTTGCATGGGGAGAACCAGGCGCCAGAGTTTTCGTTGCCGGGATCAGACCTCGCAGATCTGCCAGCAGGAGCCAGTCTCCCGTCAGGTCTGTGTATTCCCCTAGGAGATGAAGGTATTTGGCACCATGCTGAACCTCACCCAGCTGACCCTCAGGTCTCCTGTTAGGTAGATGGGATGTGCTGCCGTACACTGCGAGGAGAACATTTGCTTTATCCATTTCCCCTGTGTGCACTGTAAATGTACAACCAGAGCTCAAAAAGTGCATTCCTTTCTAACAACTTAAGACACTAAACTTTCAGGAAAGGTTCCCATCTTAGTTGAGCACCACATCCTTGGTGAAGTAACTGGTGTTCTTTAGATGTATCCTTATTCACAACATTCTTAATGTCTAACTCTAAGCAAATCCTTTTCCTAAAATGGATATTTGGGAATGGCTCCAAGAATGCCAGTGATTGATAACGAGGATTACAGGATCTGATTAGTGTGGATATAAACTTTAGGCCAGCAATGAAACTGAAATTCTTTTCTAGTCCCCTTCTTCCTTTGTGAAGTGTTTGTTCTGGAGACACTTGGCTGCATGCTTTGTATTAGAGACAAGTCAGCGTTTATTTTAAAAGCAGGAACTCTATTTTTTGTGTGTTTCCAACTGTTCCATTTTTAGAAACACCGATGGGCTTTGCTACAGTTTCTCTGGGAATGGTGGGTATGTGAGGAATGCAGGACCGACTGTCTGTAAAATGGGGATAACCAGAGCCATGAGAAGACATTTTGGCTCCCCAGAGCAGGTTGATGCACCTCCTCATCGTATCTCACTGCCTCCTGCCTTCTCCCACAAATACGTCCTCAGAGCTCCCCCATGGCATGTGTGCTCCATAGCCTCTGGCTCTGCGGGAGGAAGGCAGCTGAGAGAGGGGCTCTTCCTCAGAGCTGCCCGTCTGAGCCTGAGCAAGGCAGCCACAGGAAGGGATAAGGCAGGGACTGGGTGAATGGGTCTTCCTCCTGCCTGCGGGGAGCAGGGCGTGGGGCAGAGAAGAGGATGTGTCCTTGTGGGATTGCATCTCAGAAACTTTGGTGTGGCCCAGCCAGGGAACACGGTGCGGTTCACTCCATATAAACATCACAGTCGCTGGTTTCCTTTAAAAATTAGTACCAAGGAAGGAAGTGCAGTCAAAGAGAGATCATAATGATAAATTGGTCCAGTTTCATATTTTTGCACAGACTTTGGTTGTGGTAATTTTGTGGGGTGCCTTCAAATATTGTGGGAGATTTTCAAAGGCAAAAATCAGTGAGAACGTCCAACCCTCTGATTTGGGTTTACCCTGAGCAGCAGGATGCAGGTAGCCCGGGGGCCAAAGCCAGTGTAGCCACGTTAGCCTAGCGCTGCACCTGAAGAGAAGGGCTCTTTTGCTTGGTCATAGTAGGGGACATAGGATCAGGAGGGCTCATCTCAAGGGATTTTCCGGTCCCTTCTTCCTCCCCAAGGCCAGCACAGTTATTCTTGAAGAAAACTGTGTAATCTGCACTCACAGACCTCCAGCAGCAGTAACTATCCCAATGCGTAGCTATCCTATTCATATGTTCTCCCTGTTTCTTCAAGTGGACATGAAAGACAGATTGCCCCTATCCTGCTTGCGACAGCCTTTTGCACATTGGCACACTGTTACCATGTCCGTGCCCCTCTCTTCTCCCCATCTTAAGTCACGCTAACGAAGCTTTGTGGAAGCATCTGTCGATGTGCTCACCCAGAGCGGTCCTACCTCAGGAACTGGTACCTCCCTTCCCAGACAGGCATCATGGACGTACCAAAAGTGAGCTGGGTACTTAATTTTCTTTTGTGACGGAATTTACGCCTCTTAAACACATGTGCAAGTGTTTGGCCCATGGAAATTTATGCAGCTGTGTTAAGGTATGCAGCTTATATACTTGAACCTTTCCCTCTTTATATCAAATGAGAATGTGTTATTACTGTCAAGAGAAGCTGAACGATGCTGAGTAGATGAGGTAATATTTGAGTGATTCCACAAGCTCAGAGAAATTATTTGGATGTCATAGATTTTTAGGCACTGGCATCAAATTTTGTCCTTATTTTATTTGGGAGGCAGTGAGTTCGGTGAAGACTCCACAGTGTGGACAGTGTGGCTGGAGAGGCATGAAGCGCTGTGAGATTTGCTCTTTGATATTGATGGCTTCAGATGAAGTTCAACATAGAAGGGCATTCAGAACAAACTTGAAAAAAAAACGAGAAAATGAGTTTCAGAAGTTTGCATTATTCATTTAAGCTTATAGGAATAAACAATGAGATGTTGCCGGGGCTGTGTGAAACATGGATAAATTTGAGTCTCAAGTACTTTACCTCCTATCATTGCAGCTGTTTTCAATTGGAGCAGTCCAGGGTCAAACCAGGAAGAAATTTAGTTTCTTAATTAAAAAAAAAGAACAACCTTCTTTACATCCCATTTAATTAAAACCCTGGGTGTCAGGTTCTGTGGTTGTGGAAGAACTCGGTAACATTGTAATGAATAATTCATTCGCTGTATTTTGTTGGGTGCAAAAGACGGTGGTTTCAGATAGGTTCATAACAGCACCCTTGTCTGGCTGGTCCCGAGCACAAGAAGAAGCCCTGAGGGATCCCAAATGATGTCGTGGGTGTCACGAGTGGAACATGAGTCTTTTCAGGTGATTTACATGCATCAAGAGTAACATGCGGCCACCGTTCCCAAGCCATGAGCTGGTTACTGGAGCGGCAGCAAAAAGACGGTGGTTTCAGATAGGTTCATAACAGCACCCTTGTCTGGCTGGTCCCGAGCACAAGAAGAAGCCCTGAGGGATCCCAAATGATGTCGTGGGTGTCACGAGTGGAACATGAGTCTTTTCAGGTGATTTACATGCATCAAGAGTAACATGCGGCCACCGTTCCCAAGCCATGAGCTGGTTACTGGAGCGGCAGCAATGGTGGCTGTG
>NW_009227607.1:0-43593 GCF_000690835.1 Fulmarus glacialis | reverse complement strand
CGCTCTTCTGGGGTGAATGCAGGTGTGAAACCTCTCCTGCCCAGCTCTGATCTGCTGTGCCAGCAAAACCCTGGTGCCAGGATCGCTGCTTCAGGCTCAGGGTGCGGGAGCAGGTCCAGGGCAAGGTTGCTGAGGTTCCTTGTTCATTTGAGGCCCAAGTATTTGTAAACACACTTTTAAAAATTTATTTATTTATTTAAAAACCCTTTCCCCTGCTAAGGTGTGGAAGACCCCCATAGCGAGTGGTAGTGATGAGGTGACCCGAGAAGTTCTCTGCCAGCCCTGGGTGCATGCTGGGCTGCTGCCAGCTGGACACATTTGAAACCAAATCAAGACTCGATTACACTGAGAAAACTCGCATGTTTCTCTCTTTCATAGTAGGTAGAAGTAACTGAATCAGTGCTAGGTAAAAATAACTAACCAAGTGCATGTTCACAGCATTCCTTTTTCCGTTGTTTGACTGAAATAATTTTCTCCCTTCCAATTCTGTTGTGATTTAGTCACCGAGCGGCAGACTTCCAGCTATAATTGTCTCACTACTCCATTTTCCAGCCGCATGCATCTCCAAGAACCGCACAGCTTATGTCTAGACGACCCTCTGAGAAATCTCCCTCTGTGGCCTTACTTAGCTGTTGCAGTGACACTGAGTCTGATGATGTCAGCCATTTTCGAGACTGATAGCCAGTTAGCCGAGGCAGGCGCTCCGAGTGGAGGCAGCGTCTTGGAGCTTTATTCCAAGACCAGATGCACACACACATCTACATACACACGCACTTACACATATGTGCACAGATACGCTTTGAGGGAGGTTAGGCACTGTGCTTTTACACAGTTGTGTTTTAAGCCTGTTTTCACTAGCATTTCACGTGCGGTTTTCCTTTTTGACTTCTGCATAAGGCTTAGAGTGAAATGTAACGAGGACCGGTACACCCATGGGAATTGAATTAGAGGCGAACTTCATCAGCGTGTTGGCCTGCACAGATATTCTGCTGAGGGGTGATGTGAATCTTCCCCAACGCAGTGGATCCTTTTTACATTAAGTGAAATCTAAATTTCCATTGTGGAGGTGTCAGTGTGCTGCCACGTGAGACGCAGAGGAGGGCACGTTTAATTTCCACGAGCTACCCCTCTTATTTCAGCAGGACCTGGCTCATGTCAGGAACCAGCAAGCCCATGATGATGGTGTTTCATCTATTTTCTCTGCTCTTGGTGTGTCAGGCTCTTTAGTAGCACAGTGGAAGTTATTGTAGTGAGGTTCCTGGAGGAACACGTTTCTCCTCCTAGCTTGAGGACCTACAGGCTAATTCCACACTGGCGGGTGAAAAATGGACTTAGGAGTAGGAGAATGTATCCCAGTCCCCTTCACTCCATCCATGTTGCTGGGTCTTAGCCTGGCAATCATTCAGACTTAAGGTGAGACTCATCTCACCCAGCATTAGTTGTATGCGGTGCCTGGTCTTGCTGATCTTTTTCTAGGTGTTTACTTTTGGGTGGAATGGTTCATGCCATGTACATGCATGCTTTTATCAAGTACATATTTAGGGACTTGAGGATGACTAGGTCAGATATGAGTGTTGACAATTTGGACATGTTTATGTGGCCGAGTAAATTCTACTGAAATGCTATTTCCTACTAATAAATGAAACATGCCTGATACTGTTCTTAGCCTTGAGGCCAGCTGGGATGGAAAGGTTTGCTTCCATGTAATGGCAGTCTCACCCTCCAAAACAGGGTGGCTCTATGCAGACTTCTTATTAAGAGTGACCCCTGGTCCCTGCTAATTCCTGAACAAGAGTTATTTGGGAGAGTGCTACTGGCACAGACCCAACCCATTCCAGATGCTGTGGTAATAATTTATGCCACAGATAATCAAGTTCCCATGCTCAGAAGTGTTCCCCAGCACTAGCCTTAGCCTTAGCTAAGGTAAGTACTCTATGTTTAGGGAGAATGGAGCAAGTGAACTGGGCTGAAGCATTTCAGTCCCACTTTCTCCTGCTCCTGCAGACCACAGAAACGAAAAGGTGGGTCCATGCTCATGTGCCATGTCTTCTGTCTCTCCCCTAAAGCAAGCTTCAGATCTTAGGCTAAACTCGGCAATGGAATAAAGATTTACAGCATGGAAGATTGACTGTGTTTGGTCTTGACCAGTCACTTACCTAACAGATAGACAAAGCCTTCCTTGTAGTCCCAGAGGAGGGAATCATGTTAGGGATGTATGCTGGATGATGCCTGACTCATACTGATAATGGTTCATCATATTGTCACTGAGGGAGATAGAGGCGACCAGGCTAGAACTTCCATCATGGTATGACCTAGGGTTGATACGTGTGGTGGGGTTATGGATCAAAACTGTAACACTTCCCTCCCCCCACGCCACTCTCAAGTGATGAGCATTGAGAAACATGATGGATCATCAGCACAGAAAATACTTCAAACATCGTTTTGAAACATTTCAATGCTGGAAGTTTCCAGCTGGGTAGGCAAGTTGCCTGTTACAAAAGGCACACAGCTTAAGCAACTACTGTCCTGAAAGATTGTTAAAATTAAATTGTGAATTGACATCTCTATCATTACAGCCCTGGAGCAGAGTGTCTGCCTAGGTATTTCATAATGGAGTATCTAAGCCTAGTAACACATGGCTTAGGCTGCTGAATAATATGCAGTATTAAGTAATTTAATAACATTAAACTAGGATGTTCTGATAATAATATTATTTGAACACTGTTTAGCTTATTTAATACCATTTATATTTTGTACGTCAGTTGAATTCAGGGAGAAAAAGATTTTAGAAGAAACTGGGGGGAGCACGGTAGGAAATTGTGCAATGTACTTATCTGAGACTATATCACATGGTCTGCAAAGCACGGCTTTTGCTTTTATACACATAGTCTTGGCGACTCTCCCACTAGCAACAATAGTGCTCAGACTCATACTGATGTCACTGTTGAGTTATTTAATTTGACTGAACGAGATTAATGTGTTTATTTAAAACCTTGGTCAAAATGGAAAGAAAACCTCGGGACAATACTTTTACGTGAACATGTATGTTTTCATATCTGATGATTGTAATGTTGCATTAACTTATCAGGGGCAGTTGTTTACACACACTAATGCCCGGGAGACCCCCTCAGATAAGAAGTGTGAGCCATTTTCCCTCTCAGCCTGGAGCAAAGACTTCTACACCTCTACTGGTCCTGTGAGCTTTCATCCCAGGCTCTCCTCGCTTCCTGCTGCTGCTTTCAGGGCTGATCCACAGAGATCCCAGCATTGTTTCATTTTCTCACGTGAGGATGGGGTTGGTGCCGCCAA
Organism: Fulmarus glacialis; assembly: GCF_000690835.1. NCBI lineage: Eukaryota > Metazoa > Chordata > Aves > Procellariiformes > Procellariidae > Fulmarus > Fulmarus glacialis. The sequence goes on along the minus strand of NW_009227607.1, from coordinate 40,284 downwards.
GCAATGACAGCAGTGCGGTGGTGGATCGTCCCCAGGTTCTCACCAGGGCAGGAGGGACAGACAGCTCCACTGTACAGGATGCCTAGATGGGGTTGGTGCTGGGCTCTGTAGGCTGAGCCTGGTCCCACAAAAGCTGGAGACTGCCTGCCTAAATTTTATCCACATTATGTTTTACAAGCAGCTTGAGGGTTTTTTCCTGTGATAAATCATTCTGAACTTATTTCATTCTTACATGTACCCTCTAAGTGTTTGGAATAGACTTCGGTATTGACTAAGAGGCATTAGTAACTATCCAGTTAAATACTCCCGATCATTGGATTTTTACTAATCCCCCACAGAGTGGGGGAAAAATCTGGAATCTGAAGCTTTTCTTTGCATGGTGGGACAAGTTTAGGCAGTTCAGTGGAATCAGTCATTGATTGCTGAATGGCATGAGTGAGGGGATTTCTCCCATGCTCTGTCAAGACCCTCTCTTGACAGTTGAGGACAACTGGACGTATACGTAGATTGATAATGTAGAAATAGCATAAGCCAGAGCTCAGTGCTGTGGTGGGTGCCTGAAGCAAGGTGTGCCTGCTCTTCCTTCCTGTTTTGTAGTCCCTCTGTTCGTATTTTCATGCAGCCTCCTGTCCGCTGGTGCTCAAAATATGAATCTCCTGGGGGAATAGCAGCTGCTGCTGGGGCTTGCGACATGCCAAAGAGTCGCTTTTATGTTTTCTCTTCTGTGGGCCAAGTGCTTCCATCTCCCTAGCTCTGTGGAAGGCTTTTGGGAATTGAGCCCCTGTCCTCCTCATTGCTGCTCTCCTTGAAGAAGGGAAAAAGCTCCTTATGTTTACATGTATCTGCATTTCTCAGGGTGCTGGGCATCTTAAAGGGTGACACAGTGGGGCAGAGGAATGGGTATGAGAACAAAACAGAAGGGCTAGGAGGAAAACAGCTCTAGGCAGTCATTGCACGTTGCTCAGCAACATTGCACGTTGTCTAAGAGGCTCTGATGCCCTGGGCCACCTGTGCTTACCCTGCAGCATGCTCCAGAGCTGTGTGGTGCTGAGCGTATCAGACTATGCTGAGGAACCAGTCTTTGGGATTGGCATCCTCTCTCAATACGTTGTACCTGAGCCTGCACTCAGTGTCCCCAAGTGCCCGTTGAACTCTTACAAGAAATGTGCATTTAAGGAAACTGCATAATAATATGATTGGTGAAGCCCTGCTGCTCCCTGGCAATATCACTGAGCAATATCTCTCTGCATCCTCAGTAGCTGCATATAAGTAGCGCCGAGGACTATGTCCAGGCCTTTACTGGTGGGGGGCAAGAAGGACCCAAGTCCTCCCACAGGGATGGAGTAGGGCAGTCATGGAGCTGCTTCTCTGGAGGCACCCATTTAGAAGCTGCCCCCACCTTCTGCTTTAAGTGCCCTCTGTATAGTTCAGACCTTTGGACTTGGTATGCACGGGGGGTCCATGAAGTATATTTAAAGCAGTAAATAGCTTGACATACAAGGACGTTCTTCCAGTCAGTGGAAATACGTCATTTTCAGCTAAAATTAGACTGGCTCCAGCTACATTAAAAAAAAAAAGAATAACAAAAGAAAAACCCTTAAGAACTAAAGTCTTTCTGTTGGACTTTGTCAGATGTAGCAACTCCTAGCAGAAATAACTCAGGATCCATCCAGCACAAACCGTGTCCAAAAGTCTGTGATTTTCATCCAAAAAACTTTGAATTGTTGGAGAGAGCGAAACAGACTGGCTAGGCAAACAAGGTTTTCTCTTGCTTATGGGACAATGTAAAGAAGCTTGGAGAATAGTGATAGATCTTTCAAAGGAACTAAATGAAATCTGTGAGTAGCTGAATTTTAAACTAATTTTGCAGTTAATATTTTACAACTCTTGACAGTCGAGTGAGATTGGAGGGGCAGAGAGGGAGCTGAAATCAGAAAAATATTCTACTCATTACTTCCATAAAATTTGATATTACAGATTTAATTTCATAGAAGAAGCTTGAGCTGAACCTACGGCTATCAGCATAAAAAAAAAAGGTACATTTTCTTTTGTAGTAAATATAACCCCAACCCTGCAACAATTTGTCTAGTGCATTAAACTCACAAATTGAAGTGACTGGACACTTGATGCTTTCTGAGGTCCAACTCTAAAATGAGTGTGGATGGTAGTGGGGTGGAGAGGCTTGGACCCAAAATAAACAGCAAAAACCAAACAGAAAACCATTGAAAATTAAATACACATTTTGAATCATTTCTCTTTCAAAAGGTTTTATTGAAGGAACAATGAAAGGAGTGTGTGAAGCCTAACGATGTATTGTGTTGTTATTCCAGGCTTCGTCAGTGGTTTCTTGATGTTTGGAAAGTTCTGAGACCCACCCTGTTGGACTACTTGTGACCAGTGCCTAAGACTACAAAAACGTATGTGTGGAAGAACCTTTCCTTGAAGGAAGCGTCCATTTCAGTATTGTAGAAACTCAGTGCAAGCCTTGCAAGGCAGGAGACCAATTTGTGCTTCCGTTGACACTCGTGTGTAATCTCTGCTTCTTATGCACTCCAGCACCCCTATCAGTTCCTTGTTCTCCTTCACCAGCCCTGCAGTGAAAAGGCTGCTGGGCTGGAAACAAGGAGATGAAGAGGAAAAGTGGGCAGAAAAAGCTGTTGATTCCCTGGTGAAGAAGTTAAAGAAGAAAAAAGGTGCCATGGAAGAACTGGAAAGGGCTCTGAGCTGCCCGGGTCAGCCTAGTAAATGTGTCACGATCCCACGTTCCTTGGATGGGCGACTGCAGGTGTCTCACCGCAAGGGGCTTCCCCACGTCATATACTGCAGAGTGTGGCGCTGGCCTGATTTACAATCTCACCATGAGTTGAAACCGCTGGAATGTTGTGAGTTCCCGTTTGGCTCAAAACAGAAAGAAGTGTGCATTAACCCCTACCATTACCGACGGGTGGAAACCCCAGGTAATTATATCATCTGCAGATGATTCCCATCTCTCTATTAGCGCTTGCACTGGCAGGTCTAGTCTTGGTGCATCCTACGGAGTTCTGCTCTGAAATCTGAAAAGGCAGGCTCCATTTAATGGAAGGACCCTGGGTCTTTCCATGCCTGGTGGCATCACAGTTCCGGCAGCCAGGAGTAAGGAGCACCTCGCCCCGTGGGGTCTGCGTCCCATCGGACCCCCGAGGGTGCCCGGATCTTGTCCAGGGTGCTGAAAGCGAGCTTTCTATCCATGGACGTGGGTGCTGGCTGCCCTCTGAACCCTCTTTCTGCAAACTGGTGTCCATTTGCATGAAGTCTAGGCACCATCCTAGACATACCACCCTGGCTAGATTTGTCTGAAAACCAACAATTGACTCATTAATCCACAGGAAAAATGTATCACTAGCTCTCATTTTAAAGATTAGAGTTGCAGTAAGATGGCTTATTTTGCTGTGGATATGAAACCAGGTCAGTTGATTCTTCCTAAAATGCCTGGTGGCCTGCCTTCCGTGGAATTTACTTACCTGAATGGACTGTTTGTGTGAAACAAATCCCCCAAGTTCCCATAAAACTTAGAATTTTTCCACTGATGATCCTCTTTAGACTGGACTTGGTCAGCACTGAAAACTTACGACCTCACTGGAGGGTCATTTAATAGGGTCAATGAAACAGTTGTCAATGAAACAGCTGTTAGAAAAGTTAGTGTTCAGTGTTGACTTCTGTAGGGATCTTAGAAAGCAGGGCTGGCAGAGATCTTGAGCAGTCATCCTGTTCTCCTCTGCCCCTACTCCCAAAACAAAACAAATTACTGGGTACATTCCTGACAGATATTTTTCTAATGAGCTCTAAAAATCCCATGTGATAGAGGCTCCACAACCTCCCCAGGCAAATGAATCTATTGCTTTGCTATCCTTACAGTTCAAAATGATTTCTAATGTCTAACCTAGCTCTCTCTTGCTGCCAAAAATCACAGTAATTTAATTTACTAATGGATACAGTTGGTAAGTGTATACTTATTATTCTGTGATTACTCTTTGTCTGGCGTGAACTTTACTCTGAGGTGACACTGGGATCAGATAAGTGAACTGTGGGATGTTTCCTTTCACACAGATGAAATAAGGGAAAGACATTTGTTAACATTTGTGAAGTAACAGGGGCTGCTCCCTTTTCTGATAGTCCTTCCACTGCAGCGGAGCTGTCATTTTGAAGTTGTATCTGAACTGCTGTAAACATTGTCACAACTAAAATTTTACAGCTGCAGTGAGTGGTGCTTATTGTCAACAGTTTTCAGTGGAAAGAGCTGATCTCCTGCCTTGCTAAAATAAACTCTTCAAGAATCTAAGAAAAGATGCTCATAAAATATCCCATTTTGTGTATCTTTCTGTTTGAAGGCTGCAATCTTTAGTGTCTTCTCATTTCTTCTGGTGTAACTCCAGTGTAGTTAATGGAGTCTCCTCAGTGCGGTAGATGACAGCACTGCGCAGTGCTGTTTTCAACCCCAGTCTTCTGATCTGTTCAGTGCCAGTTAATGAACGCTAGTGCTGGGATAATCCAGCAGCTGCTAAATGGCTGCCAAAGCTTGTTGTTCTGACCCTGAAACTCAGCAAGTTTCAGCTGTGAACACGTCTCTATCGTTTGTCTGTGCAGCCAGTTTGACTGCTACATGTCTGCTAGTAACTGAGACGGGGCCCCGGTGCAGGTGTGAGTGGTGCTGAATTGGCAGCGTGCTCCCGGGCACAGCTTTGACCCATGCGGACTCGCATGGACTAACAGTTCTCAGAGTGCGGGGGTTAGCCCACAGGAGGAGGGACTTTGGGCACTTTGGACGTGACCACCTTGTTTTGGAGGTGAAATAGAGCGCAGCTGTGAGGATGCAAGCTGTGCCGTGCCAGTTCTCCATGGGAGCTGGGAATTGTTCTTGGGCTGTTGTATTCACCCCTATCGATCTTCTTATGGGGACAGCTTAGAAGCTGAAGCTCACAAGTGAATCACCCCGCTGCTAAAGATGCGGTGCAGCAAGGAGTACAGCCTGCTCAGGTGTACTGGGGCAGCAGCAGGAGAGGTAACTTACACCACTGCAAGTGGCAGTAATGCAGCTCCAGGCCAGAGGCAGTTGGAAAGCAGCGCTGCAAGGAGGTGGTGGCGAGGCAAGAGAAGAAATGAGCTTGAGGAGAAAGTGGTAGCAGTGAGATCACCACAGAAAAGGCTAGGAGTGATTGATCTAGGTGCCAGTCTGTTTAAACAGCAGTCCTCTTAACTACAGGAGATCTTCTGCATCTTGGCTGTTGGTGATCTTGGGCTTATGTGAGATTCTCTGAATCTCATCCTCTGGAGCTAAAGAATCCACCCATGAATTAGTCAGCAGGGCATTTCTTTATAATCCACAAGCCAGTATTATTTTCACACAAATGTCCATCCTTTTGGGGCTCACTTTCCATCACTGCAGTCTGTCTTGCTGAGTCAACCACTCTGTGGCCAGATCTGTTAATTTTTATTCAGAATGAGTAAGTTGTGTCAAAGATGGGAGGGCCTCACCCTTTCCCTAATGGCCTGGCAGATCCCTAGACCTCTATTACTAGAGAGCAGCTTTAAGCTCTGGTCTGAGATTCAGGGGTTTCATTGCCTCTGCTGTGTCTTGAGGCTGCCCAGCCACATTCTAGTCTATGCTGACCAATATTGCACAGACCGTGCATAGGTTTTATTGCTGCTACCAGTGTCCCCTTCTTCTCGGGTCTGCTGAGCAGCAGGTGCCATTTAGAAAAAAGCAGCATATATTCCTCTGTTTGTGCAACATCCCACTGCAGAGGGCTTAGGCCACCTAGCCTAAAGGAGATAGGTATGGTCACTAGGGTCTGCTTCCCCCTTCGTTGTTTTGCCTCAAAGAGCTGTTCTGAAGTCTGGTTTGTTGTCAGGAGGAGCTGCAGTTTCAGAAAAATATAAAAGCTGCCTAAACATTTATCCTATTATTTTTATATGAGATCATTCATATGTAGATAGTGCAAATACTAGTGTGCACCATTGCTGTAGACAGCAGGAGCCTAAATGAACTTTTCACTTAGACTAACTGATTGCTTTCGTCAAGCCCGAGTGGGACTAAGATGTGGTAGCCTCCTAGTTGGAAGACCACCTGATGATCTCACTGTTGGCCACATATTTGGTGTTTGTGAATGGTCATGGGCATAGGGAACAAATGGATCTCACTGGAGGATAGGTCTCCGAAGGTGGTAAACTCGGCAAAGATGGGTTGATGTGTGAGAAATCACAGGGTGGATGTTGTACATGGAACTAAACTGTGAGGCAGATAGTTTGCTTGCTAGCACCTGAAGTCTCAGGCTCTGGGCACAGCCAGGTTTCCAGCAAGAACTGTTGCAGCTAAAGGGAACAGGAGAAAGCCTAGTGCAGGAAAGGCAGTGGCAGGACTTCGGACATGATTGTATTTGTCTTCAGTTGGACAAAGATCATCAACACTTGGGCATGCATAGAAGGAAGGATCCACCCCTGGATCTCGGTGGAGAATAGCAGGTAGAAGAAAAGGACTTCACTGAATGGAGACAACGCAGGTAAATTATGAGGACAGACAGGTCCCAATGCACTCAGTCACTCAGTTTCGTGCCTCTGGTCACACTTCCTTCAGAGTTGTTGAGCCCTGGAGAGTGATATCTGTTACCAAAAGAGCAAGGAGAACGAGGCCCTGTGGGGAATTTTTAGCCACAAACAAGAAAATCTCTGAATTCCTCACCACCACAGAGGCTTTAGCCCTCTAGGCAGCCACAGAGCAGTCAGTGGAAAGATTGAGTGAGGTGGCAAAAACTGTACAGCAGAGCAGAAATTAAAAGTACCCTGGTCAGAGCTGGGAAGGAGTTCAAGGCTTGAAAATTCCTCTTGCTGACTCACTCAGGGCGAGTCAAAGGCTTTTCCTGGCAAGTGCTGTTCACATATCCAAATTCTCAGCTTTCATTTAGAGAAGGAGTTGTGTTGAGTTCTCATAGAGCTGAAGAAAGCCGCTTCCTTAGTAGTGGTACCTGCAGCAAGGTGCCAACCTCCCAACGGTGCCTGGCATTGCTGTAGCACAGCTGTCCCTTGCTCAGCACCTCTGCTGGGTGCAAAGGGATCACCAGTTCCCCGTTTTCTAAGGCTGCTGGTCAGAGCTGGCTGAGCAGCAGCAGACCTGGCAAGCATCATACCAGTTTCATGGAGCGGCAGAGGAAAACTCCAGAAGCAACAGCAGCTCACAGCCTGGGGCTGCTCAGAGGAGCATGGGATGGGAGGGATCCAGCTCACCAAAACCACATCTGCAGTGGTGGTACTGGCCTTGTCCCAATATAAAGCAGATGAACTGAGCACTAAAAGAGTCTGTTTCTCTCCAGTGGCTATGAAAATATCCACGGGAGACTGGGCAGTGCATCTCAGATGTGAATACCTGTATTGCCTGTATAAGTCCTACCTGGGGAGTCTAGGAAATCCAAAAAGCTAAAGAAGTGGTAAAGAAGCAGAAATACCTTTCTCTACCAAAGGACTTAAGAGGGTGGCAACAAAATCTTCATCCCAGAGGTAGGGGCATATCAGAGGCAGAAGGAAAGAAAGTAGTTTCCAGAACACCATCCTTGTGCTGGCCAGAAGCTAATTAGAAATGTGTTGGGCCAGAGAAGGGTCTATGTATAGTCTCTTAACAGGTATCCCAGTGCCTGTGTTTCCAGGCAGGTGAAAAGATAACTTCTGCAATGACCCCCCTGTCATCAGTCCAATCTTTTCTATGTTTTTAGGGCTCAGTTCTTCGTTTCATGGGTGACTGGCAAATTCCCAAATGGTATATGCCAGTGGGTGGGCAGGAGCGTGGATTAACCCTGCCCCAGGTGCAGCATAGTGCTACATCAAGCAAGAAGCTGTAAACCTGGCATTGGTACCGGGCACTGGTCCTCCTCCTCCTGCTTACCTCAGCTCTCTGAGCAATCGATGTGCACTGAGGGTGCACTCCAAGGAGGGCATTTCTACAGCCTCTTCTCATGCACATGTTTTGCATTATCTATGTATTATTATGCTTTATAGCAATTATTCCACTCTTTCATTATGCTGGATAGATGAAAGTTCACTGTAATTAAAAGGTGTTAGCTAACCTACCTAAAAAGAATTGGCCTTACCTAGACAGAGCTTTTGGGCCCAAACACTATGTTAAAACACGTTCAAACCCTATATTCCTGTCAGCATTTATAACCAAGAGTGCACACTGCTATTTGTTTCCATAAGCTCGTAAGGATAGACTGAAAGATTACGTGCTGCTGGGTTTTAGGCCAGAGGAACTCTGGACACTAGGTTGTTCCCAGTGTTGGGACAATTCATCCTTGTCACAATAACTCAAATTGCCTCCTTATCTTCTTTGGTGGCCTTTAGATCTGCACAATAGCAACTGGGGATTCATTCCCCCTACTTGTTTTTAAGGCCTTAACTAAGAAAATTAGGCACTACGTGAGCTACTAACTAATAGAGAAATCTTGGGGTACATGAATCACCCATTGTAGGTGCTGTTGTCCCCCCAAGGACTACAGGAGACCCAGTTAAAGCCTCAAGTTGAACTCCCATATGCAGAACTATTTAGCAAGCCTCTTTGTTTTACAGACTAGGGGCTGCATCTTCGTAGGTAACTCACTAGTTGGGTTTTCTAAAGTGTTTTGACTCCAATTCTGCTCTGCAGTTCTGCTTTCGCTCCTGATATGTCAGAATCCGGAACAATTTGGGTCAGCCTTAGATTTCTCAATGGCGCAATGCTGTTAACGGCACTGACAGTATGAGATGTAAGTGAAGAGAGTTTGTGAAGAGAGGCGATATGTTCTATTAGGCCAATTTTTACAGGGTTTAATTTGGATTTCAGTTTTCTGACCTGCGTTTTTCATGTCTTAACTACCAACCATTGACATTTGCCTCCTCATGCTAGATCTTTTCTAACTATATTGCAAGAGCTAAATTCATATTGCTGCAATATTTGAATTGCCATTTACATTTAAAGATTCCACTGTCTGTCTGGCAGCATTTTCAAGTATCTGAAAACCTTTTCAATCTGGTGTCTAGCTTCTGGTCTGTGTTTCCTTTTGCCCATCTGTAAAACACTGGTAGTAAAATATGCAGTGTATTGCGGAGCACTATTAGTTGTTATTAAACTTGGCTGTGGTTTTGGCAAATTCTGGTGATAATGTTTAGCAAACTCCTGATGTGTTCAGTTTTTCAGAAAGGAAGGAATAGGTAATTTTGAGAGGAAGAAATGTGCCACTTGCATTTCTGTAAGAGGGCTGTGTGCACATGCCGTACCTGTGAATTTTATGGTACCTTGCTCAAGTCAGGAATGAGTCCATATTTTGCATATGGAATTGCTGCAACTGGCTGCAAATCTGGGAAGAAAAGGTCCAAGAACCAGCTTTTGGTTCTTGTTTTTGGACAGGTTTGTTGCCCTTCAATGACTTGTATATAAACAGCAATATTTGGGCAGCATGGAATATGCGTCTTTTTAACTTACAAAGAGATATACTTTCAAGAGTGCAGTTTTAACCAGATTTTTTCTGTTCTTGTTTTTATTTGCAGTCCTACCTCCTGTACTTGTTCCAAGACACAGCGAGTTTAACCCTCACCTCAGCCTCCTCGCCAAGTTTCGAAACACTTCTCTGCACAGCGAGCCGCTGATGCCGCACAATGCCACCTATCCTGATTCTTTCCAGCATCCTCCATGCACCCCTTTTCCGTCATCACCCAGCCACATGTTCTCCCAGTCGCCTAACAGCATCAGCTACCCCAACTCACCAGGAAGCTCTTCTGGACCAGGAAGTCCCTATCAGCTCACGGGTAAGAATGAGCTTTCAGACATCCCAGTCGAGGGGGTTGAGGTTCTTGCCAGGGCCTGGGGTCAGGTGCCAATTCTGTGTGCTTCCCCCAGGCTGCAGCTACAGACTGAAATGTTGGACAGGATGGATTTGGAACGTGATTTCTTGGAACTGTCTCCTAGTATTGTATCCCAGTCCTTCTGACGGATGCTTAAGGGACTAAAAGCTGTAGTTATCCCACTCCTGGAAGCGCCTGGATGAGATTTCATGATTACTGTAAGGGGAAAATTGAGGAGAAGAGCAGGTGTGCCAGGCCACCCTCTGCCTAAAGCTGCCCATCCAAGCTTCTGATACAATCCATGAAAAAGAGCACTTGCAACACCTAAGTTAGGCACCTCTAATAGAGATGGTCAGGGTAGGGACCTTTAGAAACTCCATCACGAGAGACAGGCTAAAAAGGGGAAATTGGTATGCAGAAATATTTTTTAATGTATGGTGATCCCACTGACTGTATAGAATTCAGGAAATTAAGGTGTTTAACAATCTGGCCCAACACTTGGTGAAGCCACCAGGCAAATTCCTATGACTTTGGAACATGTTTCATCAGCTCCACAGTTCTGAGGTCAACAGGGTTATGTCACTCAGATTGTTTGTGTTGTGAACTCCTTACTTGGTACTGCTTTAATTACCTGAGAATATAACTATGCTATTGCTGTTAAATATACTAAGAAGGTATCATGCAACACAGTTGAGAGCTAGCTTTAATATCAAAACATGGTTCAGATTCACTTCTGCACTTTGTTGTAACTCTCAAACGGTTTCAATGATCTCAACTTTTTCACAAGGATGCATTCAGGTAAGAATCTTGTAGCTTAATGTTTTAATGTCTCAACTACAAAGCATTTAAATTAATGTCCTTAATGATATGCCTATTTTGATTTTAAGTGCAAGGAAGGTGTTTATTTTTACAAGGTGTTTGTAGAATTTGAACTTCCTTTTAAGCTGGACACTTCCAACGCAGTGTGATGTTTTTCCTTCCCTCTCCATTCATTGAATGGACCTTCATTCATTTCTTCTCTAGATCTATACTTCAGATTAAATCATACTTAGCAACATCGAAACATTTCAGCAAGTAGTAAGACTTGTTTGTCTTCTCCCATCTTTTTCTTTCACCTCTGTGTAACCAAGCTGGATTCAGTGGAGCTGGTCCTGACAGGTAAATCAGGCCCATTCCAACTATGTAATGACTCTTGACTCGTGCATTTAACTGAACTTGGGACCTTGCAAAGCTACTTAAAATGGAAGTGGCTCAACCTGAGCTTCAGTATATCACAGCACACAGCATGCTGATAAGTGTAATTTGCCTGTGTAACCATCAGGCATGGAAGACAATCTAAAGCAAACTGCAGTTACATCAAGAACCTTGAGTGGTATTGGTGTGACCAAATATAGATGTAAACAATGCAAATTTCTACATCTCATGCAATTGTCTATACTCTCTGTAATCAGTGGAGAAAAACAGGCACTCCTAGAACAAGTTTCGTTGCATCTTAAGGCATATGTCTAAAGTAGCTGAGATGCACCGTGTCTGCAGTGCCTATTTTTCTTTAGTGGGTGTGAGGAGAGTTTATGGTGACTAGCTTAGGTGTAGACATCAAAAATACCTGTATAACCACATTATATTCCTTTCTGTGACTTGTATTCTCTTCCATTCTTTCTTGATTTTGTTTTGCTATTTTAGCTTGTTGCATTTTCTGTGGGAAGGTTTTGTCGTCTATATGTTAGAAATATCATGTAGTGTATGAAATTCCTAAATCCTGAACAATACTTAAATAGAATAACATTTCTGGGCAGTACTTACTTGGAAGATTCAATGATTGTCTTATGAGACAGCCCACATTTATCCACTCTGGGTGAAGTTGCTCTGTTTTGAGGGCCAGCCAGCAGACCCCGAACATAAGAGGAAATTTCAATCTGGAACCAGGTTAAACCCTGGTCTTCTTAAAGAGACCCTTAATCCTGCAAGCTTGTATATGGCTATAATTTACACATAAGCCTACTGAGTTTCTGTTCAAATGAATAAAACTTCCAGTGCTTATGCAGTGAATGTCAGCATTTTCTAATATGAAGTCCCTTTTTCTTTGGCCTTCTAAAGCCTCCTGTCTTTCTTGAGAATCCCCACTATAGAGTCACCTTCTGTTTTCTAGTTTACTGTGCCATAAATGAAAGAAATCAGGAGCTGGGCAGGTTGTGAGTTGATACTTTTTCTCCATACTTTTTCATCATGTCCGTTGCTCTTTGATGGGAGACTGAACAAACCAGAAGAGGGCTAGCCTTCCCTTGTAGGACAGAGGTAAAAAGGACAAATCCAGAGGGAGTTTTGCCAGGTCTGATTTTAGAGTATAAAGGCTTTCCATAGGCTTTTTCTATAGCCTGTGAAGAAAGAGAGCTTTCTTTCAGAGGATCAATTAAAGTTAGCTTCTGCTCTTAAATCATCCTCTTCAAGTTTTACATTTGGGAGAGAAGTCTGGAACTGAAGGATCAAACTGTGTTACTTTCTTAGGGTGACAACTCGTGCTAATAGAGAGCTTGACTGGACACCGGTCTAGGCCTGAGGCACTGTTGTGACTGTCCCTCTCTCTTTCAAGTGCAGCATGTCCAACATGACAGCCCTTCCTTCCTGTCCTCCCTGAACATGTAATGGTCTTAATCTGGAGACTGAAGGGAGGCCAGGTTCAGATTTGTGCTCTGTTTCCAGCCCTTCTCTAGCTAAACAATACTGAATAAGTGCTAAGTAGTCACCAGGAAAAGCCAGAGAGAATTTACCAACGTATTGATTTAGGTGTCTTTTCTTTCTTTTCTTTCTTTCCTTCTTTCTAACAGTGGAAACTCCACCCCCACCTTACCATGCAAGAGAACCTCCAGGAAACCACAATGGGCGGTCAATGGATGCAGTAACTGAAAGTCAACTAGTGCTGTCTTTGCCCAATGGAGGTAAATCTGCCGGTGGAGAAGCTGAAAGTAAATAACCATTTGTACTATTCTTCAAAGAAAAACTGTGAAGCAAAAAAATTGTTATTTGAACAAGAAGGTTCAGTGATCTGTAATAATAGCTTTCAGAGAGTTTTACAGTAGGGCTGTGTACTAGATCATCCATTAACCAGCAGAATAGGTTGATTTAAGAGTTCAGTGAATAATGTGCAAAATTACAGAGTTTAGACCTTATTTGCATCCATGGATTATTACATTTAGAAAGCTGTTAATGAAAGCAAACACTGTTATCTATGTTGTAAAAACAAAGATATTAAATCAAGAATGGTGAGGCCATATAACACAAAAGAGCACTATCAATATCAGAACTGATTTCTTTATCACCTTCAGTTCTGGATTTCAAGTATTTTAAAGCTTTGTGGTTGGGGTCTTTCTTACTGCCATCTTTGTATTAATGTTACGTTACTGGCTGGCTAGAAAAGAAAAGGACATGTTCTAGTGAAGTACAAAGAGATTTTTAGAAGGCCAAACTCTTTGTCCTCATACAAGAATGCTTTAGTGGGTGGTCAGACTAGAAAGGATTGGGATCCTCCTCGGTCCCCTCAAAGCAACTTCATGACCTCTCCAGCATGGTCTCCACTACCTCCAGGCTTGTAGTGGCAGGTGATGCCCCCACCATTCGAAGCCCATTGCTGCAGAGCAGCAAGGGGAAATGGAGTTCCTGCTTTGCAAAGCAAAGCTTTTTGGCCTCCTGCTACTGCAATGGAAAAATCACCATTGTTCTTTTAGTCCAGCATATTGTAGTCCTAAACAAATGTCCCTTATGGCATGAGGACTGAACACTGTGCACACACATGCACATTAAAAAAATAATGCCAGCCTTCTGAAACAGTGAGGAACATGTATGTATCACAGAACTGGAGTAGAAGGAAGGTGAGGATGATAGTGCTAATTACAGATGGGTACACAGGAATGGCCAGATAACAACTGGTTATCGAACACCAATACTTTTAAATAGATTGTCGAGATACTTTAATCTCTTTACCATAGTTTACCATCCATGATCACTGCCCTAGTGAATATTCGTTGGAAGTTTATTAGAGGTTATGCACAGAGGTGGTCTGGGGGCAGGGTCTCACGTGCCTGTGGTGGGCAGGGAGGATAAGGTTTCCCACTAATTCCTGTAGGACGAATGAGGCTCAGAGATTCTGTTACATTTTTGAGTCTTTCTCTGTCTCCGAGTTAGAAAACCTGGGCAGGGATAGATCCAAAAGAAATGACCTTGCTGACATTTCTGCTTGGAAAGAAGCACATGGAAGCGGAAAGCATGCAAAAAATTGGGGGGAGTGATTGATTGCTTCTGAACTTCAGTGTTTGGTATTAGGCTGAAGGATTGGCTCAGTTTTGACTTGCTTTGAGCCCATCTGTCATCCCTAGCTCCTGCTGGTGTGCAGAGCAGATGTGTCCCTTACTATTTTCAGTGTAGAGATTGGGCCCCTGTTCAGCAAGGAATGTCAGCATGTGCTTAATTTAATGCAGTGGAGTTATCACGTTTAAGAACAAGTGGGACTCCTCAGAGGCTTAGAGTTAAGCTGGTGTACCAGCCCTTTGCATGTTTGGGGCTTCAGTCGTAGAATTAGGAAGAAAGAGAAGCTGCTGTTGAGACAAAGCCTGACATAAGGGACTGTTAAGATGAAGGGCCGGGGGGATGGGAGTGGGAGGGAAGGAGGGAGGAAAGAAAACAGAGAATGATTGTTTAAAAAATATTACTGAGACCTGAGCAGCTGATTAATTTTATTTCCTACAGACTTTCGGCCTGTTTGCTATGAGGAACCCCAACATTGGTGCTCAGTTGCCTACTATGAACTCAACAACCGGGTAGGGGAGACTTTCCAGGCTTCCTCTCGAAGTATCCTTATAGATGGATTTACAGATCCCTCAAATAACAAAAACAGGTTCTGCCTAGGACTGCTCTCAAATGTAAACCGCAACTCTACTATAGAAAACACCAGGAGACACATAGGAAAAGGTAAGAGGAAATCCTTTCTCGTTGGAAATAATCAGAGCTTGACAGAACCGTGCATTGCATTTACAAACCTAGCTCATTTGTCAGATGTGCTTGTCTTAAAACCAAAGCTCTGAGATTACTTCTGAAATAGAAGAAAAGCAGCTGATTCTTTTCTGACTGGATAACAATCAGCAGAGTAGCTCCTTACAAAAGCTATTTACTTGGCCAGCGAAGAGAAAAATGTTGTTTATAGTTGTGTGTTCTAATTTAGCAGTATGTATTTTCATTTTATTTATTAGAGCTTCTGGCAACTGGGAATATTGCCATTGAAATGCCACTAAAAGGATAATTGCTGGTGCCTCAGGGCTGGTTCTCCTACCACCAAATAACAAAGGAAGATGGATGAAACACTTAGTAGTTGAGTTATTTAGCTGAGGAACTCTACCAGAGTTGCCTTTGTAGCTTTTTCCCCCCCTACCAGTCTGATTCCCTGCCTTGTCAACTTCTTGCCAGTAAAACTAAGTCTTGGATTCTCTCTCCAGCAGTTCTCCTTGTATGCTCCACTTCTGGTGTACGTATACCCTCTGCACACAGGAGCCTGTGCTGCTGGTGACAAGTATGAGGAGACCACACCTGGACATGTGTGGCCGCACACGCTCCATCCCAGCTCACTAGGGCTATGTAGGGCCTGATATTCTCCCAGAACTTACTGTTGTTTGTGGCAGTGAGTCAGGAGCCTTGTACCAGCCACTTCTCCGTGCAGATGAAAGTTTGCCTGTTCTGGTATATCCAGTCTAGACTCATTATCTTGCCAACCCAGCCTCTCACCAGTAGCTGCCTGGGAATGGATTTCCCACTGGGCTAATTAACTCTAATTGTTCCACTCCTATTATCTTGTCAACCTCACCTCATTTCCCAGGCCTAGAGCAGTATTTTAATTGGCTCTTGATAGTCTAGTGTTGAATGACTGAACACGAGGAAGCTCAGAGATAAATGTGACACAGTTTTTACAAACAACAGTGAACCTGAAGGCTAGCGCGGGAGATGTTGTACTTAACTCTTGCACTTTTCTCCAGAAGGGAAAGCACTTGTGTTGCAGAAGCACTGTGTGAAGCCAGTGTGATGCTACAGGTGTCTGTCATAGTAGTTTGTTGTGAGAGGGTGGAAATGAGTTGTACATCTAGTTCTAACTTACTCAGAAAATAAAGCAAAGCTTCTCTATCGGCATAAACTGTCAGAGGGGTGTAGATCAAAGCTGACCCCAGCCCTAAAAGAAGAATGACAAAAGATCCCAGTCAAAGCTGTCATTTGAGGATGTTACATCCTGTGACTTTCTGCCCCAAAAGAGGAAGAGACAGAACAGGAAGAAAATGAGGTAAATGCTGACGGTCTTCATCCATTCAAATCTGAAGATCTGTCTTCATTGATTAAAAGTCCTTTAAAGTCTTACACTAGGAATCCGCCCAAGGGAAGGGAGCAGGTTGCCCAGAGAGGAGCTTAGTTTATCAGAGATCC
Source organism: Fulmarus glacialis (assembly GCF_000690835.1). NCBI lineage: Eukaryota > Metazoa > Chordata > Aves > Procellariiformes > Procellariidae > Fulmarus > Fulmarus glacialis. The sequence continues at coordinate 23,988 of NW_009227607.1, read as the reverse complement.
TTAATTTTACTGCTCTTCCCTATTTATGCAAATCTTCAAAAAACATGTTCAAGTGGAATAGAAGTGGCACCAGTACAGGCCTGCAGAAGAGCACAGAGCAGCTCCAAAAGTGTGTAGTTCAAAGGCATGCTGGACAGATGAAAGCTGCTGAAATGGATACAATTGTCACATGTTAACAGGGGAGAAAAAAGAGTGAGTAAACAAGATTAGCTCAGTAGGATAAGGATATGTGATTGAATTGTCATCTAGTGTATCAGCATGAAACGGTTTCCTGGAAATACCACATCAAAGCTAAAAACAATCCAGAACACAATGCAACATCTACTAGCAATTGGACCTGTTTCAGCAGTCAGACTTCAAGGACAAAAAGGGGACTTCTGATCAGAGTGTCAAAAAGATGTGGATACTTGGAGACTGCTGAGTTTCCAGTTTCTGCAGAAAGCAATGAAATCCCACTAAAACATATGGACCCTTGATTTGGTCTTCTACAAATATGTATTCAGCTGCTTGGCTTCCTTGAGGGTGCTTGTCTCTTGTGAATGAGTACCAGAAGAATGGAAATACGCACTGACATTTCATTACTGCTGTGTTTATTGCTTTTAAAAAGTCCACAAGGAAAAAGCAAATTGTAGCCTCTGCTTTCAGAAGTGACTTTGGTGTTTTTGTTGTTATAGTGCATAGTTTGGGCAATGCCTTTGAAAGCATTTTTTTAAAAAGTTGAGTTACTCAATATACTCCGAAAATCCAGCCTTTAAAATTTTCCACCTTAGCACCTAGAAGTGTGGTCACCCTAAATCAGAGCCACACCTGAAGATTTGAAATGTAATGAACATTTATGTCCTTATTCTTCTCTCCCTACTCTGTGTTCTCACTCTGTTTATTTCAGAAAGTTATATGGACTCCATCAAGGTGAGCTAGGACCTTTGTGTTTTCAGTCCTTCTCTTTTATCCATCTTCCACAGAAGGGAAAGGAGATATAGGTCAAGTAATAGCAGTCACAATGTGCAACACCCCATAATGTCTGGTGCAGTTGGACTGGAGCTGATGACTGGTCTAATGGAGCTGTCATCTAACCCGTGTTCCCAGTGCAATACTAGCGTGTGCTCTGAGCCACACCCCCTGCCACTCACACCTAATTTGAGATCTCGTGGGTGCCTAGAAGTAAAAGTCAAGTGATGGCTTGAAGACAGACTTTAAGGTTCCCATCTGAGTCACCCTGGAAGTCTATGGGAGAGTGTATTTTTCCCAGATTCCTTTCCCACTCAACCTGCTTTTCCCCAAGCCTTTCCCACTTCAGTTTAGAGGCTGTTTTTGTGCTAAGGATGTGCTGCTGTCCCTTGCTGTCATGACCACAGAATGATGACCAGACTGGGAATATGTAACCAGTCTTTTTTGTATGAAAGACAACAGGAATAAAACTACTTACAACTGAACTATTAAAGCATAGTTATCACTAGCTTTGCAGGCAGTCCACTGAGACTCTGTGAACATGTCCATTTGTATGTAAGGGTTTGAATACCGTACCTGGGAATAGAGAGGAGGATTTTATTTTTATTTAGTGGTGGTTTTTATGAGAACAAAGAACTGAGTTCTTCCACCTCTCTTGGCCGTGGGAGGGGTGCATCTCACCTAATCTAGCCATGGGAACGGTGAATGTCTAGGCATCTTCACAGGATGACTCGGCCCCCTTCAGGGTGTGGTTTCATGCTCACGTTTAAGCAGTCTGGGTCCCCACTACCACGCTTGCACTGATGAAGATCTCACTGCAAATAAATCTTCCTTTGTTTTGTTTCGTTTGTTTTAAAGTTTATTAGCTGGTTCAGTTCCCCAGTCTGGACGGCTGTCCAATCCCCAGCCATTGCTGCCAGCATGAAAGCAGGTGTGGGAAGAAGCAGCAGGGGCAGGGAACGAGAGGGCCTTTTCAGCATCTGCACAGACTTCCATCAGTTTAAGCTGGCTGTGAGCCTGCACTCTGTAGCGGGTGGAGTGAATCATCTGGTCACGGTGCCTCTCATCATCTATCAACTAGAGAAGGCATCTATACAATTAGCTTACACGAGATCCCTAACTTTAAGGTTGCTGAACTGGGCTAAGGTAAATTGTCCCACCAATTTAGGTATATTTTCATGCAAGCAGACATCTTGGGGGTACCAGAGTCTTTGAACGGATAGAAATTCTTCCATCTTCATTTCCCCAAGGCACCGTAAAAATTTGAGAGTTAGTGTTGGTAAGTCACTTGGGCACTGAAAAGTCCGGAAGGAAATCAGTCATTTTCTTGCTAAAGGTCACTTTGAACAGGATCTGATGAATAAGTCACGTCATGTAAATGCAAATACATGGTTCTGTTGTGGTGGATAAAGCAAAATACAGAAAAGCTATTTTAAGTACACACCATGCTATGTTTGAACTGCATGAGATAGGGTCCTGTATTGAAAAAATAGCGTGCAATGAAGTGGGTCTTGGTCAGCGTGCATGTGCTCAACAGTGAAAATACATTTAGATGTGTAATGCATAACAGATTTGTCAGTTCTTTCATCGTTCTGATCCATGCTTTGTATGTGGTTGACATATGTTTGATATTTGAGTGTGTGTATATGTATGTGTATGTGTGTCTTGTCATAAAGTACTATGCTGTTGGGTTAAAGAAGTAAACCAGCCTTCACTGGGAAGCAAAGAAAAACATCACGTGCCACAAATTTTTTCTCCGAGACCAGTATCTCGAAATAGTGACAATTTCCTCTTAATGTTGGTGGGTCCATTGCACAGATACATGGATATGCAGTTTACTGTCTTCTGAAATGCAATGTATAGGCACTGAGTACCTGGAATGATCCTGGGCTTGTACACCCACACCAGTAAAATAGTTAAAGAATTACTGGTATAAAGTGCGCTGTGAACAATAGAGAAATAATACATGTTATTTTTTCTTTTTTCAAGGTGTTCATCTTTACTATGTTGGTGGGGAAGTTTATGCTGAATGTGTCAGTGACAGCAGTATTTTTGTGCAAAGCCGCAACTGTAACTACCAGCATGGTTTCCACCCAGCCACTGTCTGCAAGATCCCCAGTGGCTGCAGCCTCAAGATCTTCAACAACCAGCTCTTCGCCCAGCTGCTTGCCCAGTCAGTCAATCATGGTTTTGAAGTGGTGTATGAGCTGACCAAGATGTGTACTATTCGAATGAGCTTTGTTAAAGTAAGGATTCTTTGTTTTCTCTTGCATTTCTGAAAAGGCAAATCCCATCACTTGCTAGCTTTGGTGCAAAACTAGACCCCATCAAATCCTTCCCAAGTGGGGATTTAAACACTCAACTTGAAAATAGCAATTCAGACTGCCTGCTTTCCAGTATTGCCTTAAACTTGTAGGTACTTAAAATCAGTAGCTTTTGTGGCCAACCTGGAAATTTCTCAGATTCCAAAAATTACGTATTCCATAGGTTTTTTGTGCAAAATAAACAGAGATTTAATGATGTTCCCCCATTGATTGCATAAAGAGCTCAATTTAGAGGGGCTTAGCAACATGTAAATGTTGTAGCACATATCTTAGGCAGTTGTGATCTCTCCTATCATTACTGGTTTGCAACAGAGCTTGGTAAAGCCTTAGATCTGAAAAGAATGTCCTTATGTCTCTAGACTATTTTACAGTCTCATTACTATTTACAGCATTACTATAGACTGGTATGTATGGTCTCAGTCAAGAAACACTGGGTCTTCCTTCAGCCGCCACTGAGCTTCCTGGGAATTCTTGTTGTTTGCCACCTCTCTGATCCCTGGCAAGAGATTGTCTTAATTTCTGATGACATTCACTCTGGCCAGCCACACTACCAGAAGGGCTTCTTGCAAGCAGAATACAAAACCCAAAAGAACTTCTGACTTTCCTCCTGTTATTTGGAAGAGACAGGAGGCCACCAAAGCCATTACTGTTTCCATGTCTTTCATATTTGAACTTTGCAGTCTGACTTCTCTGTGTGCTATGTATCAGTCTTTGTGGGAGTTTCTTAAATCTTCTGAATGGCCTTCTCACCAGAATAAGATCTCTTGACTCCTTTTAGCACTTAGGATCTACTTAGGTGCCTATTGTATCATCTAACCCCCAGAGAATGGTGAGTATTTCAAGACTGTTTACAGATGCGCTAGACTGACTTCCTCTAGTGCTGCTGGGGAGAGCTGGCAGCAGTGTTCAGCCTGCAAACTAGGGAAGTTGCACCATTAGAAGCAAGTTGGTCCTGCTACGTACCAGAAGAAGTGGCTTGAGTATGTCCCTTTGTCTTGTAGATTTGGTTCTATACAAATGACTGAATCAAGCTGGTTGAATTCACATCTAAGATACTACAAAACTGCTTGAGGCTCGAGCCCACTTCCCCTATGTTCTGCAAAGCATATTAGTTGAGTCCCACACAGCTTTCTGGTTCTGACTTTTTCCAGCCATCCCTGGGGACCCATCTCCTTAACTCTAGAGAGTGTTAAGAGTGCCCTGTAACTTTTCCCAAGAGTCCAAGCCAAAATCTCTCTGCCCATGACCATGCTGTTGCTTTTTTCTTGGGAATCATAGAATAGTTTGGATTGGAAGGGACATTTAAAGGTCATCTAGTCCAACGCCCCTGCCGTGGGCAGGGACATCTTCCACTAGATCAGGTTGCTCAGAGCCCTGTCCAACCTGACCTTGAATATTTCCAGGGATGGGGCACCTACCACCTCTCTGGGCAACCTGTGCCAGTGTTTCACCACCCTCATAATAAAAAATTTCATCCTTCTATCTAGTCTAAATCTACCCTCTTTTAGTTTAAAACCATTCCCCCTTGTCCTGTCCAACAGGCCCTGCTAAAAAGTTTGCTGCCCCCTTTCTTATAAGTACTGAAAGGCCGCACTAGGGTCTCCCTGAAACCTTCTTTTCTCCAGGCTGAACAACCCCAACTCTCTCAGCCTTTCTTCATAGGAGAGGCGTTCCATCCCCCTGATCATTTTTGTGGCCCTCCTCTGGACCTGCTCCAACAGATCCATGTCTTTCTTGTGCTGAGGGCTCCAGAGCTGGATGCAGTACTCCAGGGAAGGAACTGACATCTTGTTCACACGCAAGCATTAGGGGAAAAAAAGAAAGCAAGAAACCCAACAAACAGCATTTGCTTTAATGGAAGGCATGAATGGGCATGTTGTTTGTAAAGGCAGTGTAGCCAGTTACGCAATATTTTCATTATCTCAGCAACTCAGGGGCAGTCTCTTTGATGTGTTATCTGCCTCCATGCCCAGCAAGGCAGCAGAAATGGCGGTGTTGATGCACTAAATAAAGCTGCTGCCTTATTATCGCCTTGCTTTGTTGAAACAATAGCAGCCACTATAGTGCCTCAGGCACCAGAAGACCAGCACAAGGAGTTATTTTGAACCCTTTCCCATGACCTTTGGAAAATGGCTATGCAAATCTCATCTAGGTTCTTCCTTCCTGGCCTGTAAAAACCCTTTCCTATACTCAGTCTTCTCAAATTATTTCTCTCCCAAGATGTAAGCCCCGGTGTGTTCTGAATGCCCCTGGGTGTTGGGTATGAAGTGCACAGAGGAGCATGGTGTCTGTCAGAGCCACACACAAAGAGCCCCAGGTGCAGCGTAGACCTTTGGCTTCTCCCCTGCTTCGTGACGAGATGCTGCTGGTCACCTACAGCCCACAGGGCAAGCAGAGCCAAAGGGCTGGAGACCCTGCCTCCTACACCACCAATGCTTGGGAGGCAGAGATGGGTAGGGACCAAGACATGAGAAACTTGCCAGGACTGTACCATCTTCCGGAGGCAGGACATGGGACAGAAGGAGATGAAGGTCCTGTCCCCTCTGATATCCTTCGTGTGCCCACAGAGCAGCTGGGAGGATCTTAACCCTCAGGCAAGTGTGAGTGTATCATTGGTGAGAACAGACAGCAATGTCCATCCACTGAGTGCCACTGATAACCAAAGCAGGATGGCTGTTGTCCACTCTCCACAGATGAGGCAGCTGAAGCACAAAGTGGAGAGACAGAGAGTTTCTCTAAGCCAAGGTCTGAACCCAGCACCCTCCCTCCCACATTTCCCCGGGTCTTGGGGCTAAGGGGACGACCCAGCAGACCTGGCCGTGCTCCCCAGCATGAGGCAGCTCAGCGCTCTGGGACGTGGCTGGACCCTGGGCTGGAGAGAGCTGTTGCCCACAGGAGGCGGGAAGGGCTGGCAGGAGCAGCAGGACCCCTCGGCTGATCTCCCCTGTGCCAGAAGACGCATTTCTGGTCTCCCCGTGGGGGTATCAGTATCCTCTTCTCACCGTCAGCTCAAAAAACCACCACAGCTTTGCAAGTTGTTCTCATTTTATTCCCTCGTTAAGAGAGCTCCACCTCCGGGTTCAGTTCATCCCCGGGGATGAAGGAGGCTGCCTGCGGTCCGACAGCGATGCACGGGGGGCACAGGGGGTACTGCCCTCCTGGCATTTGCCCTACTGGGAGCTCCAGCCGGCAGCGTGACAGCAGCACCGTGAGCGTTTGGGGATTGCCAGCAGAGGGGGATGGCCAGCCACCTGCAAGCACTGCCAAATTGGGCAGGTTGCGCTTGCAACCTGTAATTCCTACTCCTCCGGATTTTCTGTCCTGCCAGTCAGCAGAGGTGCACCCACTCCCCTGGCACTTGCCCTCTGGCCATGTAGCTTCACGGCAGCTGAGTACTTCAGACTTCACAAACTCAGAAGCCTGACTGCACTGATTTAAAGAGTGACATCTTATGCAAACGTTTCCAGAACATAAATCTGAGGTGCCTGTGAACACCCTTTCAGGCCCTTTCTAGCCTGATAAATGCTCTGCAGGTCAGAAAAATGCTGCCTGATTAAAAGTAGTCTTTGGGCTTTGGTGGGTCCCTGTCTTACTCTTCTGCTTTCTTCCCCCTTTTCTTCATTAAGTAGAAATGGATTTTATCCAGACCACTTATTATGGCATCTAGTTTTGGTATTGATCCTAGTTTTGCAGCCGATAGTCTAGAGAAGTGGGTTCTAGCAGCCTCAGTTGTCTGAGTTTTTCAGCACTCTAGAATTTACATACCTTTGGCAGGCATCAATCTTAATATACCTCCATGTCCTTTTTTCATGACAAGAATATCAACCCGCTTGACTAGCATAATGATCAGCTTCTCTGATCAGCGGCCCACAAATGAACAGCCTCATCCTGCAGTGGGACCGCGTTTTGCACGTTGCCCTATGGAAATCTGTGTTCAGTTCTGGCAGTGAGACAGCCGGTTAGCTGTGAGACTTTGGGCTGTGACTTGGATGTCTCGTGTTGCTGTGAAATCAGGCTGCCTGCTTAAAAAGCAGACACTGTGCCCACTTGAGGCGCGGGGACTTCTGGTTCTCTTTTCTCCCTGCCAGCACCGCATCCCCATCTCCTGTCAGACGCTCCATATCCCTTATGTCCCCGAAAGAGCTGGAGAAATTACTGCAGGACTTCCCACAGCAGACAGCCAGGAACTCCTGTGGAAAAAGAGGACATGTTCCAGGATAGAAAACCTGTGGAAAATAGCTATACATAGGTTAGGTACATAGGAACCTTGCTGGAAGTTTCCAGAGTTTCAGATAAATACCTAGAACTTCTAGAGTCTCAGGATGCATGTCTACCAATAAATGAAGCAGTGCCCAGGATCATTCCCAGCTGCTACTCAAGTGTTACGACAGGGTCTGGCCTGCTTTTCCTCTGTGCCAGACAGCAGTCTGGCAGACTTTCCTGGGCACGTCTCTGGAGTGCGAACAGCAGGGACCATTCCCCATGGGCTGTTTGCAGGCAGCCAAGCTCAGAAACAGGCCTTTCCATGCCAGTTGGCCTCAGCACCTGGAAGTGTGAGACCACTTCCACTTCATTAAAAATGAGCATTTTTAGTTTAATAGTATAGCGTCCCTGCTAACTATGATAACAATGATCTTTAAAAGGAGCAAAGTTTCTAGAGAAAGTTATCCCTAGGTCAAAGCATTAAATCTGGGGAACTTGGGTGATGGACAACTTATAGTTGTGTTAGACTGTCAGCACTGGAGTTGTGATTTAATTTAAAAAAAAAAACAACTCACTTTTCTGTCCTTTGATGCTTTTATAGGGCTGGGGAGCAGAGTATCATCGCCAAGATGTTACAAGCACGCCCTGCTGGATTGAGATCCACCTGCATGGACCATTGCAATGGCTGGATAAGGTGCTGACACAGATGGGTTCACCTCATAACCCCATCTCCTCAGTCTCTTAAGAATCATCTCTAGAATTCCCTTAGGATGGATGCTATTGCAGGCAGTGGCTTATAGGATTTCCAGTGAACAGAAGCTTCTATATGTAGATGTATGTAGATGTAAATATACATAGTCTACTCTCCTTTTTTTTTTTCATGCTTCGTTTTGTGGTTTCTAGTTACTCTGATGCCAGTACAGTAAGTTTAGAAATTCAGGTAGAGTGTATCTGTTCTCTAGTACAAAATAAGCCAAATTCCTGCAAAAGTGTCAAACATTTCCTGTGAGCATCTTCATTCCCCAGCCAAGCCAGTAAATGGTGCGAATTCTCAGCACTGTCATGTGGATTCAGAAACCTGGCTGTAGCTGTTCCTAGTAGGTGAAATTCACCCCTCTGCAGGCAACCAAAGTCAGATCTCTGCACCGTTTATATCCATTTTACATCCTAATTTCAGGTCTGAAAGAGGACCTTAGGTGGTGCACAGGACTTATGCATAGAGATGACTTTTATCCAGTGAACTGAAGAACTAAACTGCAATTCCAGTCTGTCCCCTACCGCAAAGCACGATGGGACAACAGATCCTCTGAGGAGCTGAGGCACCCCTGTCTCCCCTAGGATTTGGCAGGAGGAGAGAGCCCTCAGGACGCGTTCAGCACTGGAGCCTTATCAGAGCATTCTGGACACATCGAGTAGTCTGGTACTGTTAACACAGTAGCGTACGGTACTGCTGCACTGAAAAGCAACATGCTCCTAAGAAAAAAAAAAAGAAAATTTGAAATATATGCCTATAAGTTTAAAAACTAATTAACTTCCAGTGCTTTTTTGCGAAGTAAATACATACTTGCATATGTATCCGGCATGTAAACTGAATCCTATCCATTATACAGTATTGATGTAGTTTGTTTTAAGGTTAGGACTGTCTGTAGTTAGACTACTGTGCTGATGTCAAGGGTACGTCTAAAAGGGATTTGAACTGTGATTCAGAAAAGGGAAATGAAGTGTGCATTGAAGAACCGATTAATGACTTTATCATTCATCTTGGGATAGTCTCTGTACTGGGAAGAGGAAGACCCACGCTCACAGGATGCAATGAGAAGGAGGTGGGAGTTGTCCACGTCCATCCCCTGTGCTGGGCCAGTCCTCAGGATCTGACTGCCACACTCGGGTTTGAGAGAGAGGGCTTCCCTGCCAGTCACTTTGTACGTCCCCATGGATGGTTTCTCATCTTTGATACAGGCTTCATCATTTGCAGTGCTTTTGCCTTGCCTGCAGAGGATGGTGAGGCAGTGTAAGCCACGAACAAGTGAAGAGTGAGTCTGTGGTCCTTCTGTAAGCAGGGAAACCTATTGCCTATACTCTCATCCACAGAGCCAGCCTTACAAAACGCTGTTTATTTGGTAACCTTTTCTGAGGAGGTGGGTGAAACTCTTTTTACATTTTGATGGTCCCCATTACCTTGCTGAAAGGGTAGAGGATTATTTCTTTCCAGGCATAACAGTCCACTGAAAATTGTTTTGCTTTAAGGGTCAGAAAGAGTGATAACTGCTCCAATCGCATTCCCCCTTAGAATACACCAGAAGTATCCTGAGGGAAAAAAAAATGTTTTACAGAATGTTTCTTTTCTTCTCACACAATATCTGGTGCTACACATTTTACTGCCATTAGAAGAGGATGCCTGAAATCGTCAGCTACATCACATATGCAAATCAAATAACACTTACTGGAAAGACTTTCCATATGTTTTAGACGCTATGTAATACCTGTTACGGGGTGGTAATTATGAACAGAGCAGAAGAATCAGTAAATTAGCAGGGTTACTCCATTTGAATGCATCTTCAGCTGCCTGCAGAATTTGTAGGGCACAGAAGGATAAATTATTGTTAAGTTTGAGCAGTAATAGCAAGTTGTATAGGAAATTTGTAAATGCGAAGAACCCTATTCTGTCACCATTTGACATCAGCAGTGTCACTGTGGGATAGGAAAAGCTTTACAGTGTCTCCTGCAGCAATGAAATTCAATAATAATATTACACAGAAATTCCAGGTGTGCCATTTACTGTTTAGCAGACTTGAGAGAGATCAGTTTGGAAAAAGACATTTTCCTCAGCTCCTTCTGTCATCAGTGTCACTGTACTAAGGTACTGGTAACACGTTTTTTAGCATGTTTATTGCACCCTTTCTTACAGTAATTTCTCTGTGCTTTTCATGTTGCTCATCCCTTTGCTTTCTTAGCAGCTAAGGACAGAGAAAATAACCTCTCCTGTCCAGGATCTAGCTCTGTCCTTTATCCTAGATTCTTCCTTGCCTTTTAGGCTGAAACCTCCTTCCCTCCTAATAGAGAGGGATTGCTTTTAGACATTCCCAGCATTGTCATCTTCCTCGCAGAGAGCAAAGGGGGACATTCTGAGGTGCATCTGCTCTTGGGCAGTTTGATGCTGCGGAGCAAAATTGGATGACCAGTGAAGAGAAGCAGGTTCTTCTGGGGCATCATTCGTTTCATCATAAGGCAGGTATTTTAAGTAGGTGAAATACGCTGCGCTCTGAGCATGCTTATGTCTTCCCATTGAGCATAAGGGGAACTCAGGGTCACTAGCTCAAATGTGGACTGCTACATTGAACATATCCAGAAGTAGGTGAGGCGGGCCCTAGGGAAGACATGGTGGCTTTCCCAGCCTAGTAACGATGCTTGCTCAGTAAGTGTCTGTGGTGTTTAAATGGAAGTTGGTAAATTCAGAGCAGTTTTTCCTTTCCTGTATGTCTGCTTCTACAGTAATCCTCATACAAACAGGATTTGGCTTCAATGCAGTCCACACATGCATCTCATTAAAGATAGTCACCTTTATATTCCCCTACTAGTAAGTAAAGAGGCATTACTGGAGCATGATTCTTCTGACCTGTTTAAAAGGTCTGCATTAGGACGAGATGAGTTTCAGCAAATTTAACTGTTTGCTGAAATAGTTGATTGAATATTTGATTGAAGCACCTGATTCTGGGCAATCAAAGCTAACAGCCATCTCAGAGTTGTTAGCATTTGGAATGACTGGTATCACTGTGTGAACTCTTTCCTATTTTGATGGCCTCTAGGGGCTTAGTCCACTGTACGAAATGCTGTGCAGACACACAGCAGCTGGCAGCTGCTTCCCAAAAGAAGGGGAGAGCTCACATCACGAGGCAGAAGTGGTAACAGTGGACAAGGCAAACAAGTAAATAGGAAGATGATCCCTGCCCAGATGCAGTGATAAAAAGTAAGGCCAATAAACCATTTATTTCCCTTTCTTTTTGAACAAAGTCTCTCTTACAGGCTTCTTTACTATGTGATTTGAGATCAGTTAAAAATTCAGGTTTCTCATAATTTAGAGCAATGTAACTTTGTATCTCACTGTAACGTCTCCCCGTTTTGGAAGGAGATATTTTCTGCTGAAAGGTCTTCATGAACCTATCAATCTATAGTCAATTTAAAGCCTTTAAATGCACTCATTAATACTCAAGCTTTGGAGATAGGCTTCCTGCGAGATTTAAAACCACTTACAGGGAGACTACTTCGTCGAAGGCAGATTTTTTTAAATGTTTTTTTGAGCCATCAACAATTCAAACCCTCTTGAAAGTTTCGGTGGAGAAGTACCATGCATCAGCAGAGAGAGTGGTGGGAGTTTGATCAGGCAGTGGCATAAAGCACATTCATCATGGTACGTAGCCCACTTGTTTTCCTATTAAGTAGCCAAGAGAAGATGACTGCTTAATTGCTGCCAGTTCTTCAGCAGCACCAGTATGAATGTGCCATTTGCATCCAGAGGTGACAGAAGCGAATCTGGCACACTGACCGCATGGAGCCATTCAGTGGCACTGCTGCTCTGGTGGCTCAGTCCCATAAGCTTGCACGGTAACAGCTGATCAGGTACGGTATAGCAATGGCTGTAGCATTCAGAAGTGCAGCACGTGCTTTGCCTCCCCGTCAGAGGCTACGCCACAAGCGTCTTTTCTCCTCATGAGTGTTTCATGTTTTGCTGTGCTCGGTCAGAAGGATAATGTATCAGCAACACGAAGGGGAACTGTGGCCCCACGTAACATTAACTGGAGTTGAGGAAATTCCTTCCGTGTCTCCAGCAGGTACTGTGTCAAGACTTTCACCGCCCTGAGTAGCCTTCCCTGTCTGACTGCAGGGCGTCAGACTTGATGCCCTGCAGAGATCCCTTCCAATTTCCATTATTCTTTGGGTTTGTGCAGAGATTCAATGATAACTGGCCGCCACAGGCAGGAGCTCTCTGTTAGTAGAGACAGTTTCAGGGTGAAGCATGTTTATCCTCAGCTATTTCTGCATGAGTTCAGCGCAGGACAGAGTTAAGAGGTATTAATGTTCCCTCAGTATATAATCAACACTGCAAACATTTCTCACTGTAATCATCATCTCTACCACACAACTCTTACAATGGAGAAGATCAGGCATTTGTGACTGTAACTTTATCTAATCTACCCTTGTTCTTCCTGGCTTAAAACACTCACCTTTGCCTATAAGCTCTATGAATCAGAAAGTCTCATCAGTGACAGGAGTTGCACAAACAGCTGGATTTACAGAGGCAGCTCAGGCACAGACTGTTTGCTTCTTGGCTGGATGGAAACAATTTATAAAGAAGCTTGGTTGTATTTAGTAACTTTGAAGGGGTCTCAAGTATATGGCCAATTTTCTTGGCTCATTAGAGACTTCTCTGGTGCAGCTATAGCTTTCAGGAATACTTGGGCACTACATAGTGCTCAGCACAGGAAAGAAATACTACATCCTCTGTACTATTCACCTCTCCCCCCGGCTCCCCATAGCCTAGCTTAGTAAAACCAAACCCAAACACAATAAAGAAAGATTAATGAGTCATAGGGTAGAGTAATTAAATACCATTTTTCAAAGTTGAGAAGTGCTGCCCAGAATATAGATTCATATAATTAGAAATGTACCAAATGTCACATGTCCCATGTGCTCTCCAAGCCAAAGGCGAGAACTCCTTGCTGTGGAGAGCAGGCTGTTAGTTGAACATCTGAACCCAAGCCCTTCTGGGTGAGTGGAAACTCCACTGACGGGGCTGAGGAGATTTTTAGACGACTTCTAGTTCATGGTTGGTTTCTGTAGCCAGAGGTGCATTGAGAGGATGAAGGGACTGGGGAGGAGGGAGCATATGACCCGATATGCTCAGTGGCTATCGCAGGAGGTGTGAAGGCAGTACATGCTTGGGCAGCCATTGTGTTCACTAGAGCTTTTTACATTCACATCTAAACTAACCATCAAGACCTGTTTTAGGAGCAGCTTGGAGTACCACAATCCTTGATCTGGCGCTTCCTATACACACAGCCTGGCTGGGTGCGCCAACCTCCCGATTAAGCCATTAGGTATGTTGGGGCAAATGGTGTCCCATGAGATCCGAGGAGTAGGCTCCGGTTGCATCTGGGAACTGCACTTGCAAGATTACTCTCTGCCTCGCTGCAGGGCTAATGAGTTCAGCTTTGGGCAACCATTCAAGGACACTATAAGCACATCCAGTGTGTGCTCCCCAAAGAAAACTGCAGTCTGAACAGAATCTGCACGACTGAAGGACACGGATTATATAGAGTGTCTACCTGGAAATTGCAACAAAGCAACCCACTTCATGCAAAGGTGGGAAATTGCAGTGCCCCAAGGAAGATGGAATCGGCAGGAGCCTTCACAGGGACTCCTGACTGTGGAATAACGTTTGTAACAGGAACTAAGAATGGACAGGTGTCCTTCCCTGAGGGCGACTAAGAGGTCAGGTCACCATCAAAAAAAATAGAGGTGGTCCCATCTTGCAGAGGAGAGGAAGATTTTATGAGACTTTAGATTTGTGAATAAAAAGCTTCTCAACCTGGAGGCTTCATTGCAGTCACTGAAACAGGGCTTCTTCCTAATGGCAGCTCTGGGAGTACCTTTCTGCAAGGTACAGAAAGCCCAAGTGGGCATTTAGTCTTTGTTCAGCAGAGAGAAATCGCTTTGTGTCTCTAGTGCAGACAGCCACTTCTGCATGTTGTGCACCAGCACAAAACACAGCCTTTGGTTTGTACCGATCATCTACTCATAGGAAGCTCCAGAGTGGCGAGGAGCAGCCAGGATCCTGTTACCTGTTCAGCCCAGGGCTTTCCAAACAGCGTGCCCGGGCGTGCCTTACATTATATTGCCATATTGATGCCACACTTTCCTGCCAGGGAGGTGAGGCGTCTGAGAGTCCTATCAAGAGGACACCTCCACTTGCACCTGGGCCATGCTTGCAAACTTGGTGCCTGTACAGATAACGAATCTAATTTGCAGGCCATGTCTCTTATGCAAGGTAGACATAACCACTATGGCCTCCAGAGTCAGCTACTCTCCCATTATAGTCAATGTGAACACTTGCAGCTAATTGTGAACAGTTTTTAGATCTTCAGTCATAGTGTTTTTATTATCCATGGATGCTGCTATTTTATATTCCATGTTAGTATTCAAGTAATATTGCATATGAATAGCATAGGAAGAAATAGACCAACCAGTTAATAATTTTAAATAACAGACCTCATCAGCAAAGAAAAGCTAGAAAATACTTGGTAAAGTCTGACCCCTTGCACTTTCACAGTAGTGAGCACATCATGTTTCAAAGTGATTTTTTGATGCTAAAGTGTGTGTTACATCTTATTAATTCACGGTTATGTCCATGAGATGCTTTGCAAACGAGAGCAAGGGAACAAACACATTGATGAGCAGAGATAATGCGCATTCAGATAAATTCTCTTTGCTTACTCAAGCAATTGGAGCTTTTAATTATTTATAATACTTTCTAAGTACAAGTTAAACGTACCACAGCATACTTTCTGCAGATAATTCGGTGTTAGCAATTTAATCCCTCATTTCAGTATCGCCTTTGTGATATAAATTAGGCTGAGAAGCGAGACAAGAAAGTCAAGAAACAGGCCTTTTTGTGTGGATCAATGAAGCCAAAAGGTTGCAAAGTTCTATGCAGTCAAGGGGCCAAAATGGTGGATTTGAACAGGGGGTGGGTTTTTTGTGTTAAGTACAAGCTATCAGAGCCTGGTGCAGAAAAGAACCATGAATCATACATAGATTTAATAGTGTCATTTTTGTCTATGAACAATTCTGCCCTCTCTGTTCCATCAGAATCAAAGCAAAATATCTGCACCATCCAAAAGGAAGTATTATTCAGTTAGTGATCTTCTGTAAAACAGTATAGATCACCCTATAAATAACGCTACTTGGACTCTTGCCTCTTGAGAATGAAAAATCTCAAGACATAGTTTCAGGAGCCTGAGAGATGAAGGCAGCTCAGAGTCCTCCGATCAGCCCCAGAGTACTCTATCCCATGCCCTGTCATAGCAAGAAAGATGTAACAACTGCTAGTCGAGTGGACGTTTTCACAAGCATTCCTCCTGCTGCATTTGATTTGAGGCATTCTGAAGTCAACATATTTAGTCTGATGCTTGAACAATACACTTTTTAACACACTCCATTTTCTTTGGCTGGAATTATTCTATTGTAAAAGGGATTATTCACGTCTTGTGTTTTACTGTTAATAAAGATATTTCTGATTTAAGAGCTCTTTCCTTTGTTTCCTCCCATTTTTCTCTTTGAAAGAGACTGGCCTTGGAAACCTGTAGGTCCCAGTCTGATCACCAGCAACTTTGGGAACCAGAGCATTTAGAAAGCCTTTACAAGGCTAAGTCAGTCTTAGGCAAGAGGAATCAGTGATTTCACTGAGTGAGTAATGGGATGAGACAACAATTCCAGCAGAATGGGATGCTAGGCACTATAAAATACAGCATAAAACCTGCATGTTATAAAGTGCATGCATCCCTCACTGTCCTGTGGTAGATTTGAAGATTCAAGAGGGTGGTTCAGTGTACTTTTAAAGGATGCATCCCTGATCCGACAGGCAGTTAATAAGCAGTGATGCTGCCCTATGACAGAAGCCCTAGCTGTGGACCAGACTGACACTAGCGGGAAGCCAGACTTGCAGCTGTGCAAGTCTCAAACTGCTCAATGAAAAAGAGATATAGTAAGAATGTACTGTTACAGAAGTCAGGTTTTAATCTTCCTAAAATTCAGATTTTGTTCTGCAATAACAGACGCAAGGGAGTAGAAGACATAATGGTCTTGGAGCCACTGCCGGGTTCACACATGGTTTGGGAATCCCATCCGACAGTCTGCCCAAGCAGAACAGCCCTGTTACCAGCACATCTCCCGACACCCGCACCAGCCGGTCAGGCACTGGCCTCACAGACCACCAGAAATACAGGATAGGTGAGCTGCACTGTGCTGAACATCTCTACGTGCATCGTCAGCAAGTTTCATTTGTTTTGAGGTAACCAGCTCATTCAGCACTGTCTTAACAAACACTCTGCGTCCCTTTTCGGCCATGAGGGTTTGGTTTTTTGTGGGTTTTTTTGTTTGTTTGTTTTTTAAAGTTTAATCAGATCTGTTCACCTAAATGCTTTCATAAGCTGACCATTTAAAACAAAAGCAAATACTTTATTCTACCATTTCAGCCCATTACCTTTTCATATATATTCTGACACACTGAAAAGAGTAATCTGATTTTACTTAAAGCTGAAATAACTTTCTATAACAAGAGCCTTGGAACACAAAAGTTTTAATGCCACCTTGTCAGAGCTAGCCATTTTAGTATTAAAAAAACCCAAACATAAAAATTTAACAGAACAAAAAAGAACAGGCTTTGGTTTTGTTTTTTTAAAGAAAAACAAAGATTTTACTCAAACACTTACTGGTCCAGAACTGTTGATACAAAGTTTTTCAACTTCTTTTTTAAAGAACAACTTGCACAATGCTAAATAGAATAAATCCCTACTGAACAAGTTCTATACACACACAAAGCACAGCTTGTAAAAATTCATAAGACTAACAAATACTCCTGAAGAGAGATTATTTAGCGGATCAAACCGCTGCAATATCAAAGTAATACTTTAATAAGCACCTACATCATTCAGACAAGCTCTGTTTGGAAATGTGGTTTAATACAAAACTTTGTTTTAAAAACAAAACATTGGATTCAACACTTACATAACACAGTGTTAGGATTCTTAACCCAATCAATTGCAAGTTCATCTGAATTGGCTGAAAACCTGAGAAGTCTAGCATTAGAGCTGATTTGCAGCTGTCTTAATAGAAGAATTTTAACTATACTTTTTTTTAGAAGAAGAAAAAGACTACATGAAGGAAAAAAAAGTACAATTACATTTTGGTTTTGGATGCATTTGCTATTATGAGTTAAAAGCTTAAAAATTTAATTTAGTCACTTAAAAATGAGTGATATTCTCATCTGTAATTAAGTTATATTTCATGTATAAGAGGTTGGTCCTTACAAATAACTCCACAAAACAAGGTCCAACTCTCAGTTGCATACATTCCACCTAATTCTTCTCTAAAGCTTTTTGCCATTTATCTCTTTTGGAACTTTTAAACACAAATTCTTTTACATGCTTTGCACAGACAATGAAGCATTTCAAACCTACTCCATTTGCAGATAAGGAATAATAGCAGGAGGATCACCTGATTTGCACTTTTCTGAGCCACCTGATCGACTTCTTGATGGCATGTTGTCTTTAGCCTTTAGTGCAAGATTCTACTGGACGTAAGTTTCTCATATCCCTGAGCAGTTGCTGTTAGGTCATGCCACTGGACTGGCTCAAATTCAGGACTTTATTTCATAACTTCCATAGAAAGTAACTGACTTCCTTCAATGATTGTCATCAAAGAGTGACCTGTTTAACAGTAAATCCTTATATAGAAAAATGTTAATTTAGTGGAAGACTTTGGTAGGAAAAGGGCGTACAGCTAAACATTACTAATATAAACAAATTTCTATTAAAAAATTAAACATTAAAATGAAGTTTTAAAAAGAATCAAAAAATAGACTCCTCCAGATTTTCTCACAAGTTTGCAGACACCCAAGCAGCTCAAAACCTCAAAAGTGCAAACAAGAAACAAGTGAAATACATAACAGCAGCAACTTTAGCTTTCCTTTAAACATGGAGATTCTTTGTACTTATATAAAAGTACACATCCTATTCCTCCTTCAGCACCAGACTCATCTGCAGGTGACTGATCTGTTCCGATTACCCAGGTGCTCCTTGAAACTGTTGCTGCCTTTGTTCCAAAGCCTGTTGACTTAACAGTTGCTGTTGTTTCTGTAGAAACTGCACTACTTCCGGACTCCTGAGCAGGGACTGCAAGAAACAGAAAGCAGACTTTACTTTAAAGAATTCACGTAATTTTAAATAGCTACCATAGTGATTAAATTTATATTATTTTTCCATTAAATCAATTTGTGCATTACCCATTGTTGTGGTTTAACCCCAGCAGGCAACTAAGCATCACACAGCCTCTTGCTCATTCCCCTCCAGTGGGATGAAGCACTGTTCAGCAATAACTAAAACATCACTGTGTTATCAACACTGTTTTCATCACAAAACCAAACCATAGCCCCACACAAGCTACTGTGAAGAAAATTAACTGTATCCCAGTCAAAGCCAGTACACCCATACAAATAAGTGTTAAATTAAATGCTGAAGAATTACAAAACATGCTCACAAAAGACATCTAGAAACTGTTTCAGGACATCAGTAGGTGTCCTGACAAGAAGCAGCATTAATACACATCCTGAAAGCGTATGCAGAACGTAAAGAATGTACAATATCACAAAAGCCATAAAGATAGCAAACAGGAATAATCTAGTGATATTGAAAGCAAACACTTTTCAACTGTGCTTCAGTTTTGAGCCAATTTCTACATTTCCCACTGCAGAGAGCTCAAAAATACTACAATAAATAAATAAAATACTATAATTCTACAGCTCATGTGCCTGTCAGAGTTCAAGTGTCTGGACAATGCTCTTAGTTATATGGTTTAGTTTTAGGTAGTCCTGCAAGGAGCCGGAAGTATCATTTCAATGATCCTTATAAGTCCCTTCCAACTCGAGATACTCTATGATTCTATGCTCACCAAGTGTTCAATAATTTCCCAACATTTCAAAACAACAGTCCAGCCACAAGGAATGAGTTTAAAAAACCCTCTGCCTTCAGGCAAAAGTATCTAAAACTATTTGCATCTGGCTCCTGGCCTGAACAGTGGCAGTCTGTGATCCAGCTTTGGCTGTTCACTCTCATTCCTGCATGGTGGCAGCACAAGCGTTTGTAAGGTCAAATGGCAAATCAGGTTGTGAATGGATCCTTCCAAAAATTAACACAGAAAAAAGGTTATTTTTCAGCTGAATTAACTCCCTAGACTGCTTGCTCATTATGCATGGTCGCTTCACTGACACAACCAAAGAGGTACTACAACTCTGTAATCCAGATTTAGATTCAAAAGGACCAGCAACTTCCAGGGCAGGATCTAGAACTTTATGCTATGAGGGGCAATTCTGCAGAGATTATAATTGAAAACAACCATTCTGCATATAACTCCCACCTACAGCAGCACTGAACAGGTAAGATAAGTGCATCAGCCACTGAAAGCAGTTATTAACAACAAACAGGCTCACTGAACAGATGCGCAGTCACCTTTTCCTTACTGTACATTAGCTTTATTAAGTCACTTCACTGCACAGGGTAGTTCTGCAGTACGTAGTTCTTTATCTACGGCTGTTTTATGACATTAACGTGCTTCAGGCTCTCCATCCACACCTTGCTGCTTCTCAGACCCTTGCCCCTGCTTTCTATATCTTTATCAGTGCAAGCTGCACATCCAGGCACACAAGGACCACCACAAAAGCCTCTCCTCGCAGAGATTAGCCACATGCAAGAAACTTATAAGCAAGCACAAAGGACTTGGCACTTCTAAGCAATCAACCTGCAGACAGCTACCAGTGACATGCAGTAACTTTCATGTGAAGGAACATAAGGTATGGAACAGCCTTGGATGCAACAGGCCGTCAGAGATCTTTCTGGGTCACCACATATCCCTCAGGCCTTGTGTTGTGTAGATATGCACAAAACAAAGAAGAAATTCTGGAAGAAATAATGCTGAATTACAGAAACCAAGTCAGGGCAGAGAGAGAAAAGCAAGAACCAGATCAAGGAGAATCTGAATCTCACTTTGCCAGAATACTGCAAGGAAACCTGAATTCTTGAAGAGTCTTGACATAACTCTGTGCAAAAGCTTTCAACATCTATTTAAAGAGCTTCTGCTTGCTATATTTCTAGAAAAAATAGTGTTTCATTAATAAGATATCTCTCAAATTTAATTAAAAGCCACATGAATAGAAACAGCCAGGAAAGGGGACAACAATTCGGGAAGCAGGGCATGAGGAACAACAGATAATGTGAAAAATAAACTCCATAGTTCATTACTTTTTTCTTGTAAAAACTGAAGAACTACAGATACTTCGCTGAGTTTTAGACAAATCATTAAATAGGTGCTATTATTGAGAAAGAATTGAAGAAAAGAAATCTGTATAGGTGTATACTTAAGACTGATATGATGATTCTTTAAAGACGTTTCAAATTTCTGAACAAGGACTACAGCACTTTAATGAGTGTTGTTAAATTGCTTTGCATAGCTAACAGACAGAACAGGCAAACAGTCGCATTAGCTTTTGTAGAAAGGAGATTGTAAAAACCAGTAACATAAAAAGTAACGAAGAAGCCCAAGGAAGAGTAATACTGAATTATTTCCCTTCATTGGGCTTAAATCTTTAAATATACTTACAGGAACAACAAAAGCATTTCAAAACTTACAACACATACCATTCATGCAGTCTACAAATATTACAAGTCATACTGTTTGTTTGCTTACACAGTTTGCTTTATCAACAAATATAGACACAATTTTAAGTGTGATATGATAAGTCTACAACTTTTAAAACAATGCAGTAATTAAAGCTTACATCAGACCTAAAGTCCATGCATTGTTCTATTTAAAGCTTTACAGGAAAGTTGGTTTAACAAGTTAAAAACATCACAGTTATACTATAAGCACTATTTACCCTAAAGAAATAAGTACATCTATTTAGTACTACCAAAATACTCAGCTTCAGTTAACATGGCAGCGATCATTAGATTTAGTCATCTTAGCATTCCTCACGCAGAGGCCGAGACACACATCTGCTCTGCAGCATATTTCAAATTTGAAAATACGCACATGTAGTTTATGGTCATTACACTGATTTTCATCTTTCACAAGGGTGACAGTTAAACATTGTTACATTGCCTTTATTTATTTGAGTTCAAAACCTCTAAGAAAACAAAACTTACCAGCCTCTTTTTATTCAATACTTGTTCTAAAAGAGTAGGTCTTGCTGGGCGATCTCCAATGGATCCCGTTCTCTGTTTTGTAACAGAAACTGAACCTTCAACACTATCCTGCACATGAAAGAAAATAAAAAAATAGAGAAGTGAGACTATAAACCCTGATATAATGATACATTTACTTTTCACCAAAGTCCCAAGCGTAAAGAATGTTTGCCTCATTAATCTGCAGAGGACAGTAACAGCAGAAGAATGGAACTGGCCTCTTCTTTCCACATTATTTTCACTATTTCATCAGTCACAGTGAAGCAATGCAGCTGAGTTAGTCTTGTAAATTGCAAAACTAACCAGGTTACTATGGCTAGTTAATGAATTTATTTGATTGCATTTCTTAAAAATGAAGTCATTCACAACAGCTCAATCTTCAGCTTGTGGAAGTGAATGATACTTAACAATTTGCAACTGGGTAGGAATGACAATAATACTTTTAATAGCAAAACAAAACATACTTCAGGATACTATTATGAACTTGTCAAAGCCACAGGCAAGAGACAGTAAAATCTACATGTTTTTTCTTTATAAGTTTATTCTGTTCCTTATACAATCACCAGTCATACGAAGTAGACTGTCTTCTAAACAAAGTGGCTCTACAATCTGCTGTAGAGAAAATATTCATGGTTGAAAATTTCAACCAATGTTGAATCCTATGTGCATTAAATTCACAACTTAATGACACTTCCATTTACCTGAAAGGGTTTGAGCAAGAACAACAACAAAGTATCCCAGTATCTTTCACTTCAATCCTGTCCACAGAAGTGAAAAATTAAACTTCTATCAGGAATCTAACTCTGACCCCACAAGATGACAGTATCTTGTGGAGCCTTGATAGACACCACTGCAAAAAAGTACACTAAGCTTAGCACTAAATACCCTGCCTTCTTCTGCAAGTTCAGGCCTTAATTTCATAACATTCAAAGCAACCTGCACTTGCAGCAACTGGGAGAAGCAAGCCCACTCTCTTCCAACATGCAGTAATCAGTTGTTCATGTTACAGATCAAGAGTCTTAACCCATCACTACATGAAATGCAGCGATTTTACCCTTCTCCCATACTGTCCCCTTTTCTGAACTGGCACAAGCATTTGTGTAGACACATCATGAACTGAGCATGATGAATTATTAGGAAAGGGAGAAGAGGGGAAGTCATGCCGGTATATAAATCTAGCATTCGCCCACATCTTGAATACTGCGTGCAGTTTCTGCTCTCTCATCTAAAAGAGAAGTAGCTACTAGAGAAGGTTCACAAAACCGCAACAAGGATGATAAAATTACAGAACTTTTCACTTAGAAACAAGCATGCTACACCTTTTCACTGCAGGAAGGAAACAACTTAGAGGCAAGCCTACCAAGTAAGTGTCACAAACTGAACAGGAATTAAGTTGTTCACTATATCTTCTAATGTAAACACTAACTGGCAAATTAAGTTAACAGCAGCAAGGTTCAAAAACAAGGAGGAGATCATTCAAACCAGGTAGCAGACCCAAAGAACCTATCAGAATGTAACGGATGCTCAGAGTTTACAAGGGTTCCACAAAAATCTGAAAAAGTACATGGAACAGACATCACTTAGAGTTACAAAATACATCAGAAAACCCAAACCTGTCTCAGCAAGTCCTTTGAGCTGAAAGAGAGAGAAGCTGGGAGAATATTCCCTAGCAGTATCACATACACTCACCTTTTTCTTATGCACCTGCTTCATGGCAGCTTTTACAGCTAGACAAAAAAAGATTCTTTGGTCTGACACCCAGTGTGGTTACTATGATATTTATATGAAGAAAAACAGAAAAAAGAAAGTTTTTTGATGGTTAGTTAGATAGTTGATAGTTAGATCAGTTGCCAGTCACACAACTCCAGAGACAGCTGTGCTGACAAAAAAGGGTTGCTTTTAGCAGGAGCGCCAGGTAAGATCTTTTTCTTCTGGCAAACACTATTTTATACTTGTCCCTTCAAGCACAAACTAGCCAGCATCTTCAAAAGTAAAACCATTTTCCTCTTTCTACCTCATCCAAATACAAGATCTTAAAAGCTAACTCAGTACAAGCGACCATCAGAAACCGTGTTATCCTGGCTAAGTCACAAACTAGGAAA
The DNA here is from genome assembly GCF_000690835.1 of Fulmarus glacialis. Classification (NCBI taxonomy): domain Eukaryota; kingdom Metazoa; phylum Chordata; class Aves; order Procellariiformes; family Procellariidae; genus Fulmarus; species Fulmarus glacialis. The sequence goes on along the minus strand of NW_009227607.1, from coordinate 399 downwards.
AAAACTATCTAAAAAGTTGAATGTTAGAATCAGTTCTCCCACTAACAATATTTCCCCATCTAAACAATACACATAAGTTTATGAAAGTGGTCTAAATATTTAACTGCCATTTAATATTAAAAAAAAAATCAATAGGTATTTTGAAAAACCTACAGAACTCATTTTTATATGCAATATAATCTGATACGCAACGGTCTTTAACACTTTAAAACCCCACATTTCAGTTCCAACTGGGCAAGAGACTGACATCTCTCTTAGATCTATACTTTCATCCTTCCTCCTGTGAAATAAACACACGCTGCACAGCGAAGCATCTTTTAGCAAGAATTTTTTTCGTGGAATCTTCTGGTACAGTTGTAAGTTGCAAACTACAAATTTTCTCACTTTTACCCTTCTGAT
>NW_009227606.1:37862-42007 GCF_000690835.1 Fulmarus glacialis | reverse complement strand
ACATCAGTTTGAGACTTATGATATTACTCTCTATCATGGCAATGAAAGGCAACAGAGAAGAAGGAGAAATTAAATGCACTTAAATAGCTACTTCCATCAAAGAATGTCCTATTTGTTGTAGAAGCACTCACAGGCCAGCGGCTTCTCAAGGTGAATCAGATACTTGAACCCAAACATAAGAAACTCATAGGCATATGTGAATGGGATAAACTCTGTTCAGACTTGCAACAAAGTCGTGATCCAGACTTCTCCTAGTATTTATGCTAAAACACCTGATCAGATTTTTCAGCTGTAACACAGGGCTACATAAAATACTTTGTTACAGTAAATTCATGTTTATATAATCATTAGAGATCAAGTCCCAGCCTGTCTTCCAGCCATCGCCAGAGGCATAAAGGGGCAAAAGGCACTTCTTTTGTCTTGAGTAAATAAATCTTCCCAGAATGCAGAACCATGGAGGTTAGTCCTGGAAATAACCAAGCAATATGGAAAGTAAAATACAGTGATACCAAATCTCATAGGATATGGAGAACTTCTCTTGCTTACTGCAGTTGATAAGTGTCAAGACAGTATGATGATAAATACAAAATATGAACATAAACAGAGTGTGAATATACATGTAGTATCATTAAAATGTAATGGATTTAGTAAATAATATAACATATACTCCATTCATTTTTAATCATGTAGTAAAATTCTGAGTAAACAAATTTGAATAAAGCATACCATTTTGGCTCTCTGATTAATCAATGCACTCATTTTTGTATATTTGGTGAAAATTATATTGGTACAATATTCACAGCCAAAAAGAAATAAAATGTCTTTGTATCTATTGTTTTGCTTATATATACTGTAGCAGAAAGCTCATATAAGGTAAGAAGACAACTGATTCTAGAGAACAGCTTGACACCTTTCAAAGGATGCTTTGATAGGGGAAATTAAATGTCGTGTTTTGGAGGAATATAGTGATCAGTGCAGAAACACTGAATAAGGAGAAATCCTTATTTACCTTTATCTGTAAAGACTTTGAACATTTGCCAGGACCTGACTCTTGGGAGCTAAGTACTTTCCCAGAGCTAAAATAACATGCTTTGGACCTGATCCAGGTCTGACTGAAAATAGCTGCTGAATTGAATTTGTATAGAACTTGTAAATAAGGTACATGTTGAAATGAAGGTGAATACAGTGATTCTCTTTCTTTACTCCCTGACTGCCAGTCTTTCCACCTCTCACAGATGTAGTTATTTGCTCTTTGCCGTGGTTAATAGTCTGTCAAACAAACCTCAAAATCAGAATTCCTGCTTCTTTTCCTCTAGCAAAAAGATGAGGAAGACTTTTAAAAGCAGTGGAAATGGGGTCTGAGCACCCAATGCTGGACAGCAGTTCGTGTCTGAAGGAACTAGACTCTGGAAGTGCTGCTTACCAAATGCCCTGCTTGCGGTCTACCTAATCTTGATGGACTATCATACTTCTGGTGGCACTAAAGGAGTCTAAGTGTACACCAACAGGAATATTAACTTCTTGTCTTTTAATACAGGGAAGAAGTGAATGTGATCCAGTGAGGAAAAAATGTCTACTGTGATTGCCTGTCCTATTATGTATCGCCCCAATGCGACTAAGCAACCTAATTAAATTATCAAAGTCAGATAAGCCAACAGCTGACAGGGTACCTGCATCAGCTTTTAATGGTGAAACTAATCACCATGCAAACATCATATTTGTTTTGTGATTTGGTTGATGACTCGGTGGTATTTGGTGGTATTTGGATGACTTGTCAATGGCTCAGAGTTTGAGAAGAACTGAATGGGTCTGTCCTTTGGCTATAAACTGGTAGTATAAAGGAGAAGAACTGAAAAAGATAAGCATTTTCCTGAGCTGTCCTGCAGCAATTAGTGGGTATAGAACTTAGAACATTTTACAAAAGAAAATAGTCACAAGGCCTCAGTTTGATTGTTTCTTAGTGAAATCTTTTCCCTTAAAAAGAAGAGGAAATAACTTCACTGGAAAAATAAAGAAGAGGGAGAAAGAGAGAAAAAAAGCCTACACTTCATACCGTTCTTATTGAATTACTTTGGGCAGTTGCCTAGTCACAATGTTTCTTCCGGGTTTTGTTTTGTTTCATTTTGTTTTGTTTTTAATGAAAGAACATGTTTAATAGTTACACTAAATAGTTTTTTTTTTTAATAGAAATATTTTGTCTCAAGATGACAGGATCTTTATTTGTTTAATTTTAACTGTTACTAGGAACACAGAAAAATACTGTTTAGTGATAACATGAAATACTATTGTTACTTTTGCTTGATAGTTTCTGTGCTTCTCTGCATGAAACAAACATGTACATAACCCTGGTAAGTATTAATATTACATTTAAATGTTAAATATTTAAATAACTTATTTAATATTTAATATATAGATTTAATTTAAAGCTAAGTTCAATGAGGATCAGAGAGATGATTTATCCTGAGTTATATCAATAGGTAAGACAAAACAAAGCCTTAATTTTTTGGTCCTGTAACTCCTCCCTTTTGCCATCTGTTATGGCAAAATGTGGAGGTAGATGATAAAACTGGGAACGAAGACAGAGCAATAAAATCCAGGGAAGCCACTATTGGACTGTTTGTTTTCCAAATGCATGTTAATTCTTTCAAGAGCTACCTTAAGCAAATTAAAATAAAATGTAAGTAGTTAAGTCCTAATAGTGACTGATTCTTAAATCTGTGTCCTATGTACTAGCCCTATGGGACCACGGAGACACCTGACATAGATATTTTTGTGAAGGCCTTTTTCCATACATGATTTGCTGGAAATGACGCTTTCAAAGTTCTTAAATATTTACAATGTTTTGACAATGTAGATTTTGTCTTCTGCTGTATTTACACACATAATAAGGAGTAGTATAACTACTATAGACCGGACTATAACTAGTATAAACTAGAGCTGACTGGAAACGGTCAAGGTTTCCTTAATGTATGTGGAAACAGAGACACACCCTAATTAGATTAGATTCTAATTAGATGCTTAATTGTTCTATTTCTTGAAATGGCTTGAAAATGTCTGCATTTGGAAGGACTAAGACAAGAAGTATCAATAATTACAACTGGATTTGATAGAAGAGGCCTGTTTTTGATAAGAAAAATAGCAGTGTGGAGAGAAAGAAGAGGAGGAAAAAAGAAGAAAACAGAGGAAGGACAATTTAAAAATAGTCCCTCAGATTTTATGTTTTCCAGAATATCAGAGTATTTTCTGAAAAAACACTTTTGAAAAAGACAATTGCAATTTTGCAGCAGAGAGCAATAAGGACTCCATACTTTCTGTGTGAACATCACTCAAAGCTTGTTTCCAATCACATAATTAGGTAGTTACCATGAAAGTGTGCTGACCCTTATTTGCATTACCAAGGGACCATCAGCCCTTAAGTCTTACTTAGCTTCATTTTGAAATGTATGTGTTGGCACTTAAATCAATTAGTTGGATTACAGCAAGATTTCCTAATTGGAAAAAAGACCTTGGAATCTTTTCTTTTTAAGCTGCTTTCTTAGATATTGCTTGGATACCTCTTCAAAGAACCTTTTAGACTTAAAAAAAAAAAAAAAAAATTGGGAGAATAAGAACTCTGAAAGTGTTTATTCAAAGCAATAAGTGAACTCCTGAATCAATTCAGGACACAGACAACGAGAATAGCATGAAACACACTGGGGAGCACTGCTGGTAATTGTCTACGTATCAAGTATCACAATGAGCCAGGACTGCTTGAAGAGAACTGAGAAAAATAACTGAGCCATTAGCCATGTAATAGAAGAAAAGAAAAACGACATTAGACATGAAACTGAAAGTAAAATTTCTGAATGTTGGCTTGCCCAAAATGTCAGAAAGGAGAGAAAAAAATTCTCCAGAGATCTGAGATTTTTATGGCATGCTATAATCTGATTCCCCTGCAAAGTTACCTCACAGAGCATGGGAGGGGGCACAGCCAGGACAGCTGACTCAAACTGGCTGGAAGGATATTCCATACCATATGACATCATGCTCAGTGTATAAACTGAGGGAAGTTGGCCAGGGGGCAGTGACCGGTGCTTGGGGACTGGCTGGGGATTGGTGGGTGGGTGGTGAGCAATTGCATTGTGCATCACTTATTTTGTATTCCC
>NW_009227606.1:0-37831 GCF_000690835.1 Fulmarus glacialis | reverse complement strand
CCCCCCTTCTTTTTCTGTTCTATTAAACTGTTTTTATCTCAACCCACAAATTTTACTTTTTTTTCCCAATTGTCTCCCCCATCCCACTGGGGGTGGCGAGTGAGCGAACAGCTTTGTGGTGTTCAGCTGCCTGCCGGCTTAAACCACAACAAGGGGCCTTTAGGAACATGGGCTTTTACAGTTGTATTTAAAATGTGTAGTTGAAACAATGAGATCAGAATTTTGTTACAGTAATATCAACATGCTGTATCAATTATTAGAAAAATCTGCAATTTTTGACACAGTTATAAGTTATGTTGCATAAAATGTAGAGGAAATGTTTGAGTTTATTGAAACAAATATTTAAAAAATAATTCTTTTTGAATGCATTAGTGAAAACTTCAGTTTACCAAAATATTTTTTTTATCAAATCATTCTTTTTCTGACAAAAATAAAAAATACTTTTTACCATTTTAAATCCTTTTACCAGCTGTATTTTCAAATGATCTTCATGTGTTTCAATACATCATAGGGCCTGATTTGCAGGTGCTGCAACCTGCTAAAATGAATGTTTTCTGTCTCAGCAAAGCAGTAAAAAGAGTAGTGAAGAGCAATGGGAACTCTATCATGCCAAATGTGTAAGTCAGAAAAGTATGGACTAGGCATGTTCTTTTACAAGTGATGCTTGACTGCATCACTAAAGTCTGGGAGATACCTAAGACATGCATCATCAATTGTGATTAACTTACTAAAGCTAGAGGCAATTGATCTCAGCCACTTTCCTGTGGCTACCTTCAGAATTATCCATTGACAGTAGTTTAATTAGAGTGCTATGCTAGGCTTCTAGGAATGTCTGAGTTTAGGGAGATATTGCATGTTTCATCTGTCAGTAGAGAATAAAATACTTGAGTCAAGACTACTTTTTTTTTTCCCCTGCCAGTGATATAGTCTTTCAAATGAATGAAAACTTATAAAGAAAGCATATGAAGACATTTGCCTTTAGTCAACCATAATCTCAGTGCTAATCTGAATAAAACATTAGAAACATTACAGCTATTTTACTATAGTAAATAAACACATCTCTTGCGTTTTGTTTGTGCTTCCTCGTACATGGTGTCCATAGTTAGGATCAGGCCAGAAAGAAACACAGAAAGGTCTTTGGACAGTGGCTGTTAATTTAGACATTGCATTTGCAAGTTTAGGAGTAATCTAAGTCAAATCAGATGAAAAAGGTTTTTAGTGAAAAGGCAACATTATGAACCTTATTTGTGTACCTCAAAAATAGACAAAAACATAATGCTAATTCTACTGATACAGTTTTCCAGCAACAGATTATCAGATGCATCCATAAACGTGTGTGGGAATTTTGCTTCAATTTTTTTCTTTTGTAGATATTTCCTGGTTCACAGCTTCTATTGCATCATGCTGTGGGATAAGAAAGTAGATGCCACTTAAATGATATATTCATGTTAGATTTCAGTCAGTTATATATATTTGAGAACTTAAACATAGCCTGGAAGGCACAAGGAGCATTGCTTTAAGTTACTGCCAGACTTCAGTGACAGGGAATAAATTTGTTGCATATATTCAGTGATGATATTCAATAGAGCACCAGTATTCAAACTAGAAAGGCTTATGAGCTGATTTTTCAATAGTAGAAAGTTTATGAGGAATGAAAGTTCACCTCTTGAAGCTCATTAGTTTCTCTCTTTTTAAACATTCAGCAATCACCTTGATGATGTTGATAGTTAACTAAAGATCTACTGGTTTACCTCAAGCTTTTTGGTGTTTCATTGTAAATTTTAAGTAATTCCTGGAGTTTATCACAGAGGTTTGCCTCGTTAGTGCACATTTACTGGAACTTGTTGAGAGGATGTGTTGCCAGTCCTAAAATATTACTGAAGAATCATTCAAACCTAAAAGGGGAGAAGAAGAATATTCTATGCAAGGGAGAGTTCAAAACTTCTGTCTATATTAGATGAGATTTCCATTTGAAGGACAGTAATGGAGTTCCCAGAAGAAGTTAAAAAAAAAAAAAAAGAAGCAGTTTATGGTACAAGTGGATGTTCGTACTAAGCAGAGCCATAGCACAGAAACCCACAGAAACAAGCTCTTACTCGACTTTGAAAGTACAATAGACCTAAAACTGGGGAACTTGCAGTCAGGTATCTAGAAAATACTGGAATTGTTTCTGGAGGAGGTAGTGAGAAGACTGTCTGTTTCAGTGCAGTTCTGAGTTAAAAGACTTTGAATGCTTGTAGGTCTATTTTTTACTTTGTGTTTCCAGCTTTGCCTTGTCTGTGAAAGCATGCAAATTAACTAATATGGATAACATGATGTAAACTTTTGAAGAATATAAATAGAATCCAGTTATTTGTGAAGTTGACATTAATAGGATGCTGTTGTTTAATCTTTTTCAGTGTAGCATATGAAGTCAGCCATGTTGTCAGGTTCAGGCACATATGGATTAATGGCCAAATGCTGATGTCTGTGGGAAAAAGGAGTACAGGCAATGAAAGACAACTTCTTTTCATGTATAGCATAACTGGTATTTTAAATACCGGACCGGTTCTTGTGTTAGACAAGGTAAACGCCGTCCCGTTTTCTTTGCCCATTTTAACAGTCTCCTGCTCCAGAAAATAATCTGATTGAATTTTATTGATCCTAAGGATTTCTTCATCCACCTGGGAGAGGACAGGAGTCCAGTTTCTTTGTTAGTTTTACACAGACATACAGAAAGGACAGACTCTGATTTCACCTAAAGACTTCACCAAAGCAAACCTGCCCCATTTGGTGCCACTGACCCTTGCAGTGAAAATGGCCCATGGGGCATCTAGTGTTCCTCTAGTTCAGAAATGGTAGGTAAGAATCAAGAATATGATTCTATCAATAAAATCTGCGTGAGTGACCGTGCAAAATGACAGTTAACTGGTACTCGTACAAAGATGTGCACTGCAGTATCGAAGGAGACATTCAGCCTTTACCAAGCAGACTGCCTTCCAGGTCTCCATGTAGAAAGACTCCACTACCCCTTTTCTACAGACACAGTTATGTTTTGAGACATGGGTTAAAATAACAGAATCTATTTCTGAATATATACCGTCCTTCATATTAACTGATTTAATACCTTACATTTTGGTGATGTTAACATGTAGATAAGAAGTATGAAGAGCTACCAGTGAAGTGAGGTTGACAACAGACATTCATTTTCCAAACAGTTCTGTTGATTGAGAAGTTACTTCTCATCAAGTCTTTGTTGTGTCCTTTTTGCTGGAATAGCAGATCCGAAGTGGATGCTCTTCAGCCCTTTCCAGAAATCTCTGCTGGATTAATTTAAAAGGCAATGAAGGCTGTTGTAAATCAGCCCTGCTGAAATAGTTTATGGAAGGTGTACAACATCCCATGTGGTAACTGCCTCTTGTTACGCAGTGAAAAGATGTTGGGGAGAGCATCTTCTGACAGCACCAGTTATAAAGATCTCTCTCTGTGTCCTTCACCTCTGTGTACGTGTGGCTGATGTATCTCAGCCCTGATCAAATGTTTCACTGTCAGCAAAATAAACTATTGAGTGTAGTGAGTATGGTGTATAATTATAAAATATCATATGGCTTATAAAAAGAAAAGTGAGTTTCTGCACAGTAGAAAGTTGCTGGCCAAAGTACATTTAGTTGCCTAAACATAAGTGACTGGTCCTATTTTAAGGGATGTGGGGTATTTGACCTAGCTGCTGCTCCAAAGTGCACAATTCTTCTGCGAGTTCTGTGTCTTATCTGTCAGCCCCATACAAATACCTCAGATACTTTAGGGCATCTCAGATAATACCAGATGTTAAGCAACTGAATCCCACCTCATTGTAGGTTTTTCTGTTGAATGCGTTTATCAATTATTTAACCTTGAATTAAATAAGCTTTTCAACTTAAGGTTTTTTTCATAATCAATATTTTGCCTGCGAAATATTGCATCTATTAATAGAACAGGTAATGCAGCAATGTTTATGAAATCTGCACAGACTGATTAATACATTTAACATGTTTACAAAAAGCTGAGGAAAGGAAGGGAGGATAATAAATGTCTGATGAAAATGCTCAGCTGCAACAATCAGTGTGATTACTTCAACTTCATTAGATTATTGTTTTTCTTCTTATACTTAGTACCCAAATAATTTAAGTGCAAATTTTGTTTCTGATTAATAAGGGAAATATTTAAAATAGCTTAAATGATATTCTTTGCTTGCCTCTTATGAAAGGAAGGAAAAAAGAAAGGTCATCTGAAAGAACATTTTTTTCTTTTAGGGAAAATTATAATGTGGTAAAATGTTTGAACTTTGAGAGAAAAAAAGTGAACTGTTGGGACAAAGAAAAAAAATCATACACTGTGTGGACTATGTATAAAATTAATATCTGCACTCCATGTTTTTGTCATTAACAGTGCAGCTCTAGAGGTAGATGGATCTCTTGGCTGGATTCAGCCTAATAAATTCTGCTGTGGTAAAAAAGCTGTAGAAAATGTGTATTTGACCTATACTGAATGTTCTTCTTTTTCATTAGCTAAACAATCTTAAGGCCCTCAAGGTTTGCTTTGCAGCTGTAGGTACCTGTATACTTTTATTTGTGTTCATGATCTCATTAAAGTCAAGACATAATTTAGCTTCAGAAAAGGCACTGAAATGGGTGATGTTACACCTTAAATTGTTATGATTGCAGTCTAATATAAACTCACAGAAAACAACAGGGATTATAGCTTTCCTTTTCTAATCAAAGACATTTGACACATCTGGTGCTGATTATTATATCAGCAAATATAATTATATTTTCTTAAAGTTAAGTGAAAAACAGTACCAGAATTATAATGCCACAATCATAACAATGTACTTTTCCATTTTCTTAATGAAAGTCACCTTGTACTGGATAAGAATAGGAGTAAACTACCAATTGATACTTTGAGTTGTTTCTACTAAAAAGAGACTCATTATGTAAAATCATCTGCTGGGAACTGCATAATACAGTGGCTGCACTTAAAATGTTACTCTTGAATTGAAAGATTTTACTGTTTTGAGACATATTTCCTCAATTCTCTCAACTTGCCAAGGCCCAAATGTGGAGCAGAATGTGTAATAAAAAATGAAAATGAGAGATATAAAGCAATTACAAGCAGAAGAAACATAAACCACTGAGAATCGTTAATTTTGTGCAAAGAATTCTGTTCTTATCACCTCAGTTTCATGAATCTTTATTTCTGCTGTGAAGAATTCTCTACATTGAATGTTAAGAAGGGACAACAAATTGGCCAAGACCAGAATAATTCTGAGAATGCAATGAGGGATGTGATATATATCAGACATTTTTTCTTTAAGTTGAAAAAAAAAAAAATAGAGATACAACTGGTTAGACCAGAAAAATAAAGAACTTATCAAGGTATGCCCACTTTGAAAAAAAATCTTTCTTGTTTCCCTCAGATTTGTTCCCAACTCATGACAGTCCAGCCTCCTTTCATGGCTAAATAAGATAAATGCTGGGCAGCTAATAAAAGGCTCCACTGTTTGAAGACAAAGCCCAGTCTAAATAATGCACTACCATGTATCAGTCACAGAAAATTCTTTGATTTGACAGTAACATTTAAAAGATAAAGATTATTCAGAACTTCTGCATGTTCCTGCATTTTTGGCTTTGAAGGGTGAGCACAGTGCTACAAATAAAAGGTATCTGACTAGAAAGTACAACATTAATGCAACTTAATATAAACCTATTTAGAAAGTTATCAAAGAACCATGCTGTGGAGGCTGTGAAATGTATGCCACTCTAATTAGATTTGTCAAATATTCAAGTTTGACTCGAACAGTTTGAAAGTACTGTCAAGTGTCCAGGCTAGAGAGTAACTCAGAGCAATGAAAGGCAGGTGAGAGCCAGCAGCTGCAGGATGGCTTACATGCAAGCAGGATGCTCAGATCTACTAACAGGATTGGACCACCAGGCCGGTTTGCTGGTCAATTACATCCCAATCCAGTGAGGAGGCACATATGCTGTACTGCAGGGACCTACTCATTTGTCAGGAGACAGACTTTCCTCATCAGCTGTTCATCCATTGTAAGGCAGGACTAATGCTGTTTGTGTTTCAGTCCAGGCAGAACTGGTGAACATAACTTTGACAGATTTGGGGAGAGTTTGCTGCCCTGAAGATGTCTCCACAACACCAATAATCATTCTAGTTCAGAAATATGTCACTAAAGACCAAAAAACCAGTCTGATTGGTATAAAGTTTTCTTTGTCTTTGAACTGGTGTTGAAGGAACAAGGAAATGAATTCTTTTGGTAGGAAATGAAGCATGCACTTATCAATAGTTGATCACTCCATTATAAGAAAGGGAAATTATTTTACTCAAGGAAATAAGGTGCTGTTGTCATGAAAATTTGTGTTTTCGATAACCATTTCACTTGTCTAAAAGGAGAGCACTAGAGCATGTACCCTGAGTTACTGTGCCTGTTGTGTGAAGTAAATGCATCCTCATTGGATATAATGATGTAAATGTATAAAAGAGTAGAAACAAGAGAAGAAAATGTCTTCAACTTTGCAAGCATGAGAGATCCCAATTTGGATGTTCAAGATAAGGGTTTATGAAGCCTAAAAAGCTAAGCGAGTAAGGAAATAATATGGCACAGCTGTATGAACACCTCAAATCACTTGCAGGAAATGTACTTAATTACCAGTGCCAAAGAGAGACAGTTATAACCCAAGGATTTTGACATTTTTTCATTTTGATGTAGAAGAATTTTGGCTGCTGGTATTTTTTTGCCTTGATTTTAATTGTATAATGGTTTTCTGGCCACAGAACTTTCTTTTTTTGATGTAGTAGTAGTAGTAAAACCTGTTTGATCTGTCCAAAATTCTGAACAGTTCTGTTTTCTTCTCTTCACTCTGGAGATACATATATACACACATACTTTCATATGCGTATATATGTATGGATATAGATACGTATGCCCATACATACACACATATACTTTTTTTTACAGGAACACAGATGTATAAACCTTGGAAAGTGTGTTTGTATTATCACAAAGGAAAAAGCTTCTAAGTTGGTTGATGCCCAAGATATAGAGAAAATAGCAGAACATGTTGTGAGTAGGCACAATGTATCCTTACACATATGTTTAGGGAAACAGTAAATACTGGAACAGCTTGCAATAGCTCTAAGAAAACCTCAATACTTCAACTATGTCAGTTATATAGTTATGGGACTTACTTCTTCCAGTAAAAACAACTTCTTCATCCCCTCCACAAAATGTAAAGTGTCTGAATCCTCCTGAATGTGTTGTCTAAATGTGTGATAGTGCCAATCAACTAAGAAACCCAAAGGAATACATTCCCTTTTCCATAGATTTTCTTGTCAATAAGAGAGTGTGTGCATGTGTATTTTCTGACCATTTCAGATTTCAGAAGATCACCAATAATCATGCCCATAAGGTTGTCCCTGTATGCCAGACAGCTTTAAAGATATGATTTGAAGACATCTTCTAGTGACTTCTCTGGCATTAATTCAGTTTCTTATCGGAACCTCAAAAGTAAACTCTGCCTACTGGAAAGGAACTTATGTTGCTATGGAAAATCTATCTGCATGTATCTCAGTGCACGTGTCAGTATCTCAGTATGAGATTCATGTATCTCATCTACTTGCCCATGTACCTCAGAGCGTGTACCTCTCTTTGTTCTTCTGCAGGCATTATCTATTCAGAAAACAAGTACTGGGAGGGTTTGCACCAAAGGTCAACAAAGTCAGTAAGATGCAGCCCTTGATTTTAATGATATACTTTATGTTATGTATTCATAATTATTATTTATTCACTAATTGGAAACCATTTTCACTTGTTAAACAGCAAAGAATTCTAGAGGACTGCAATATTGCTGATGATAGAGTTTGCTGATGCCTTGATCCTCACGTTGATGTTTAATCAATGAAGTCTTATAAGCCTTTCATGCACCAAAGACTGCTGTTCACGCTCTTCAGGTTTCTTATGACATCTTACCATTTCACTGATTTACAGAAAATCAGTTCGTCAAGCCCTCCATCCGTATGCAGTTATTAGCATCCAATATTTATTCAGCTTTCTGGGTGAGAATGTGCCCCTCCGCACCCTTTTTTGGGGATCTGTATCCTGTATCATCATTATAGATTCCTTACTTGGGTTTATAATATGATATTAAATTATATTTCATATTGGTCTATCGGTAAGAGACACTGACATACAATTATTAACTTTTTTCTGATTTGCATCATGACATGAAGGAAAAAAGGATGATGTCCTTATCTCCCTTTCTTTACATACTCCTCATCAACATCAAAACACCTTGCCAAAGGAGCTGGAATAGGAAGGACTATAGAAAAGCTTTTAGCTCTTGATGCCTTAAAGTGAGTGGATTAAGTGAGTTTTCCCCTGCTACCTCATTATCATCAAAACCCCTTTTAGACCCTGTCTGTCAGCTACTTATGATGTGCATAGGTTGTCCTAAGCTGGAGCCAGTCCTTATCTTCTAACATAGCATTAGGTTTAATTTTATCAGATGTTTGGGATTTCAGATCTCTCTTTGATCTCTAAAATAACTTTGTTTGAAGAGGTGATAAAACTAATGAATTGCAAATCACCTTTGATAGTTCTGAGATTTTAGTACAGGTATTAGGAAGGATAACACAATACTCCACAGGAAGCTGAAGCTTTCTGAAAACCACTGTAAAGCTTCTTATTAAGAATAAAGTTCCCAGAGAAGACCTACTTGTCTGGGAAACTAGTGCTTACATTCAGTTGCTCTTGGAAATGGTACGAAGAGAGTTATTTCTAACATTACAATGTTTCTATTATGAATGTATACTTCTAGGCCCTGAGGACCTACTGCCCTTGTCCCCTGTCCCCCAGGGCTCCCCAAATCCTGCCCATGACTGAGGATCCCATTTCAGCCCTCTGGAGACATCAGACCCCAGTGATGCCACAGCAGGGTCAGTCTCCAGCTCCCCACAGCCCTCCCCTGCCCGTCCGCGGGCCCCACTGAGCCAGGCCCACCAGCGGGCCCATGTCCCAGCCCAGCCTTGGCCCGTCCCCATCCCCAGGGAGGTGCCCAATGCCCAGGGCTGGGGTTGCCCTGGTGCACGCTGGCTGCCCTGCTCCTGTCTAGGGTGGTGGGATGGGACCCGGTCCTTGTGGCACCCTGACAATATATTTTCATTGGCTTTAAAATTTGTCAGTCAGTCTGTCAAATTTTTAGATCCACAGCTGAAAAGGCTATGAGAGAAGTATGGAAAAGCAGAGGTAACATGTCCAAGACTTTTCTAATTTTTCCATTGTTGCCAGACCTACAAAAACATCTTGGAAAAATCAATAGTAAAACCTGAGGTTTCTGCAGGGAGAGGACACTGCACAGCACGGAGGGAGTTCTGCAGAGATCTTTTGGAAGGAAAGGAGCTGTTCTGTCGTAGAGCAGGTGGATTTAGCTCAGGAATATTTTAGACATGTTAACACAACACTTCACTGATCTACTATATACTGTCTCCAGAGACTGCTTTCTGAATTATCTCTTCTTTACAGTGTTTTCTCCAGTTCATTTGTGCTTTTTCCTCAGTTACTTGAGCATCATCTGTAAAGCTTGGACTGATTGTATTGATGTTTGTCTTAATGAAACTTAGGATGGTCCCAGAGTATTTCTTTTTTTCATTTGGTGACATGGTAATGTCTTCGTGCCTTCATCATTATCCTGAAATAAAATTCACATCATCTAAGTAGAACACAGAACAGTACCGTAACAGATTTGACATTTCCTGGTTTTGATGTTTAAGACTTCAACTTGATTTTTAGTATCCAGTTTGAATTTCACACCACATTTTATCCTAACCCAATGATTCAGTCTACTGTATTTTTTTCCAGTTTTTAATTATGTATGTTCTAGATTAGTCCAAACATTGTTAAGATTAATCTTTACAAAGAAATTTATATTTTGTTCTCACTCTTAGCTTTCTGTTTTCATTATTTTTTCTTAGAATGAGAAAAGTAGTTACTGAGTACTTAAGCCTATATTTTAATCCATAGGAAATAGATAAAATATTCTTAGAGCCCATCAAAAGCAGTACAGAGACACACCTGGCTTTTTAGAGGTCTTTGATTATAGTCCTGTGTTCCTCTCCCCTTAAATACATTTAGACTTAGGTCCCTAAATGGCATTTCACTCTTGCAGATCAAACACTGTGATGTTCAGAACAAACTAACAAAAGGCAAACATCTGATTAAGGTGAGACACATTTGTCTGTGCAGACTTGGACTGTTAATCTCCCTGCCATCTCTTGTGCGCCAGGGCATCGGCCACCTCTCAGGCAGAGATCAAAGGGAGCCTGTGATGAACGTTTTTCAGCCAACCTGGCTGCTATAATTTAATTTGCTTCTTCTAAGGACTCCACATCTCTCAGCAGTGGCTGTTGGCGTTGGAGAGAAATGGAAAGTGGAAGCAGGAGGCTCGATGGGTGGATTGACCAACTCCATCATCGCAATAAGTGCTTTACAGGTGCACTTAACAACTTCAGTGGTGCTGTAGAGAGCCACGGAAAAAGGATGTTCACCTTGGGAGAACAGACCAGTGCCTACAAATATCTAACGAGCTCATATGTGGTTACTCACACCATAGGAGATCATGCTGTTCTTCAGCAATCCTTTAGCCATTGATGTTTTGACTCTGTTCAGTTCAGAGGTGCAAACAATACCTCTTCAAAAGCTCTGATTTGTCTTGCAAGAGCAGAGACAAAAGAGAGGGAGAGCTCTAAGCCGACACAAGAAAGACAGGAAACTCAGACTCACAGGGAAGCACTGGCCTGTCGGAGAAGACAGCCTCCTCTATGGTGCTAATGGCAAATCCTGTCCAACAGTCAACATCTGTTTCCCCTGACTGCAAGGGGCTCATGGTCACAGCAGTGAACAGTATCTATTTTATTTGCTGGTTCCTCCCTTGTGTGCTATGTTTCTTAAAGACAAACAGGTCAGGTGGACTGCTGTAGACAGAGGCAGAGATTGCTTCTCCCGTGAGAGCAACCAAGCGTGCAAAGGGAAAAGAACATTCCAGGGGTGGTCTAGAGGAGATGCACTCCTTTTACCAAGGGACTAGAGGGATTTTGTGGGGATTGGTGCCACACAGAGAGCTATTAAGAAGACTGAAATTGCTCCTGGAAGCAAAGACATGCCTTCATTGACACAGTGAATTAGTTATAAAATATTCTTATTTCTATTTCATGTGACATAGTCATTTTGGAATTTCTCTGTTTAAAAAGTGAAATGTTCTATTTATATTTCAAGCAGTCCAGCCTTTTTTTCAAGTTTAAAGGCCTCTTGCTCTTTCGGACTGGTTCTTTTTTTTTTTTTTGTATGAAAAGTCCTAGGAATATCTACCTCAAAGCTTTGACTGACTGAAGATCCTGTCAAAGTTGCCAAGGCAGAAAAGGAGCTGTGAACCCAGTGCAAGACTACTGGGAATGAATCTGGCCGCTTTTTCCCCTTTTCTTTGAAATGGTAGTAGCACAGAAGGGGACAGCTTTTGCCACTGGATCAGAACCAAAGGATAAGTGCTACACACTTCTTGACACATCCTTCCCAGTGAAATTTCCAGAGCACAAAGAACCTTTTAAAAAAGAATCCCATTTTGCATTTCTTTTTCCTGCCTTTTCCATTTTCGTAGTATTTCCCTTGTTTTCTCCTAATATTGCCCACCAGTCTCGTGCTTCAGAAGTCTATTCATAGGTCACCTCCTTCTTAGATATATGAATAGCTACTCAGTTAGCATCTTCTGCCTCTGGTGAACCTAGTGGGCCATTGAGTGGGCTATTTCTTCTTATATACCTACATCTTATACTCTTGGGAAAACTAGATCTTAGGACTGTTTGAAATTAGTTATCCGTATTGACCATCCCTGTCACAATGGTGAAGGTCCCGGTGGGACACCTCACTTTCACTAATGTCCGCTTCTTCCTCCTGGCTGGGTGTTTGAACCTTTTGCTTGTCTGGATCTTTGAGAGTGGCAGATTTTAAGAGAGGTATATATTTCGGAGAATGAAGAAGGATAACTCACCTTCTAGGAGATATCCCAGAGGGCTCCTAGACTGAAAGGTTCTGCCATTGGAGTTTGAGATCTCCAGAGGCCTGATGTCTTAGAGGTACTTGCAGTAAGTCTGATTGAAGGACTCATTTTTAGGTGTCTGGAGGCACTTGTCAGAAATGAGGTGTGAGTGTGAAGGGGGATGATTGGAGTCTCTTGTGAAGAGAAGAGAGGAAACGCTTTTCAGTAAGCATTCACAAATGCAGAGGAGGCACATAGGGGAGTGTGTATGTGCAGGAGGACAGATGGTACACACTCTTATCTGCTGAATCCAGGCAATTTTGAACAGTGGTTGCAAAAGCAGGGAAGTTAGCTGTTGGATTATTTGTTTTGGCTGAGGCATGAGCTGAAGCTGAGCTCGTATACGACTTTGGTGCCGGGAAAAGGCCTTGGAAACTTGTCAAGGGTATTGATGAATCCTGCATTAGTGTTACAGAGGCCATCAAATTAATGGGATAGACCTTCTGTCAGCTGACACTTATGTACAGTGTCCTATTAGATATCCACAGCCTTCTAGAAATTCTGTCTTTTCAGATGAATTCATGTCTGGTCCAGCTCTTGGCTTACTGCTCTGTGGGGAAAATGATGACCATCTCTGTTCAGTTGCAGACTACCTTCATGAATTTGCACAGGGTCTGGTTTGTGTGGACTGACTGCCCATGCATGGAGAGCAGTTGGTGGGTCTTTGAGATATATGTTTACATGTTTGCATGGTTTCTGCACCAACAAAGACATACAAAAGTAATGATACTGCAAAGTTTTGGATTTTGGCCAGCATTTCTTGCTGCTGACTTCATCCACAACATCCATAACATTAGCTTCTGCCTAACCATGGCCCTGCACATCTACCTATGAAAAGCCATATGCTTGACTGGCCACATGCCCCAAGTGACTAAGGCAGGCACTCAAGACACCAGTCTTGAGTCTCCCCTCCTTCCCATATGTTCGTGGCTTCTCTGTGATCTCTAGCCTATGATCCAGATTTCTCCTGCATCTCCATAGTTGCTGGCTCTCTATTCTAATGTCCCTGTCCCCCATCCTGACTATCTAGCCTCATCTTAACACCTGCTGTAATCTTAATAGCTATTGGAGAACAAACTGGAGACTCAATAACTCTCTCAAGGACAAGGACAAACAACAAGGGACTGAAAGCTCTTATATAGACAAATGAGTGTTACTCTGTCTGGGAGCCTCAGGTTGGCTTTTACTGAGTAGGCATAGGTTGGCCTGCCTGATTTATTTGGGCAAGGAATTAGGTTTGTGACATAATTCTGATGTAGCATTGGAACAGGGTTTGGGTAAAGTTTCAGAGGGTAAAGACCTATGCATCTGTGGGAGAAATATCTTAAGGTTCTTACGAGATGAATAAAGAAAGAGCTCCTAAACCTGCCTAGGCAAGGTAAATTAGGGAGATGAAGCTGACCGATACTATGTAAAGTTATATAGGTTCTTAGACAGTTTGTGGAAGATGTATGTCTCTCAACTCTAGATCTGTTCATTGAATATACAGTGAACTGATGAAGTCAAATAATTAACTAGATTCTATAGTCTCCTTAGACATTGAGAGCATTTTCTCCAACTGGCATGGGGTCTCCTGGCAATTAATGGAAAGTTACATTTACCAGGAAATATATGACACAGCTGACGATTATTTTTTTTCCTGAGACTCCAAGAGTCTAACCTCCACCTCTTCCACAAATGGAACAAATGAAGAGACAACTAACTTGTAGTCCTACCAAAGAGGTAAGTGTAAGATCTATCAAGACAAAAATAGAGAGTTCTCTTAGGTTTTGTTCCTAACCGAAGTGTGTTGTTTTGTTTTGTTTTGTTTTGTTTTGTTTTTTTTTAAAAAAAAAAGAGACAAAAGCAAGCAGTCAGACTTAAGGCATTAGGTAGGTTTTGGTTCCTTTTTATTTCCTTTAGGTTACCTTAGCTGAGCCGAACTGGTTGAATAATTTTACTAAATTGTATTGTCTGAACACTGAACTGTTACATAATTTTCCTCCTCACTAATGAGTTTAAAATATGAAATTTTCTGGAGTTGAATGGCATAAGCTTACCCCTCCAGCCACATCCCTCTATCCTCTATTTTATGTTCAGCAATGACTCCTAACTTTTAAAGCCAGGAAATCATGCAGTGAGTGGAAGTTCCTTTATTCTCTCCAATCTAAGCAATTTGGCTGTAATTCTGGTTATTACAAGACCTTACTCAGTGCATTACAGACCTGCCGCTAGGCTCAGCCATGTTGCCACAGGCTTTCTACACTCTCATTTAGGACAGCTGACTCTTGGTAGTCATGTTATTTTTCTAGTCTCACCAAGCCAGAAGACTGAGATTATGACCAATGCATCACATGTATCTCATTAGAACCTCAAAGAGCCAATGTACATTATTTTCTGCAAAGAAAGCTGCTTTTAACTACCAAAATGTCAAAGTGCCAAAACTCTCTCCAGCTCCTATTGAACTAAGTCTGTGTTTTAGATTTGTCAGAAATGGCATATCTGCAAGCACAGTTTGTACCTAGTGATTTTACCCACTCAGCCAGAGGTAATTATATTTAGTGGAAAGAATGATGTTTGGAACAGCACTCCTTACAAGTGCTTTATTTTCATACATTTCAGCTCTCTGATCTTATTGTTTAGTCCTTGAAATCAAACAATGAGAAGCTTGAGAGGCCAAGTCAAAACAAATAGGTGATGATAGAATATTAGTATCTGTCAGTGTACACAGGGGAGATGGAAAATCAGAAAACAGAGAACTTTCGGAGACAAGTAAAGCCTATGGAATAAAGGGCACTTTTAGAGTCTACTGTCACCATCTTTAGAAAGTTGTGTAGATTGGATTCATTAACAGCTTGGAAATGAGAGGAAAAACAAGATGATGATATTTTCCTATTCAATAACCAGTGAATGTGTTAGGCATAAACGAGTTATGTTGCTATGCAAAGGGCTGCATAGTTTAGCCTTTTGCTAAAATTTCTGTGACACATCATTTTACACTCTTCTGTCCTTCCACCTATTCAGTTACTTATCCACTATTTTGCCTAGTTTTGCCAAATATATCTTGCAGTTATTCCATAATGACCAACGTAAGGATTTATATATCTATATCTATATAGATAGAGATCTGTCTCTTGCCTTTAAAAGGATGATTTGCAGAAAGAAGGCAATCTATTACCTAGCCAGTTGACAATTTTTTTTTTTTTAATTCGAACCCCATTCGTATTGCACTGATCTGAATCTGAATTTCTGTTGGGGTTCACTACTTCACCCAGTGAGGTGAGATTGTGACTCCTCAAACATGAGACAGCAGTTTAAACTACTGATGAACTAACTGCTTCATTCTCAACATATAACTTCAGCACTCATTTAGGGATGACCAAAATCACATCTGAATTTATTTTAGATAGAGCCTTGTGTATATATTTGTACCTTAAAAAATGGGTGTAGTATTTGAAGTCTGTCAGCTGATGATGCTTGAATATGACTGTGTGTTATGCAACAAAACACCAGATATGCAGTGCATACACAATTTTCTGATTGCCTGTAACAAAATATCATTCTTTTGGTGAACTTAAAAAATTGCATTGCAAAAATACATTGCCATTGAAGTGACATTCAGGTCTATCACACAACTTCAAAGACAAGTCTAACTGGAGGATATGTTTGACTGTACAGTAAGGAAGAACAGATGTAGTAAAATAAGCAAGCATTGTCACATTACATTTTCCACAAATAAATCACAATAATGAAAGCTTGTCTTTCCTGTGCTCACACCCAGAAAAAGGTTCACTTGGAGAGGTAGTCATCAACAGTGAATACCTAAACAAATATATAAATGCATAAACATTTTCTTTTTCATCTGTGTAAGATCAAGGAGGATTTTCCATATCTGCTGTAGCTACTTTCACTCTTAATAAAACTCTCTCTGACTCACTGTTGTGGTGGAAAGAGTAAATGTTCAAGACATGATTTCAGCTAATAGGCTTAGAAAGTGTTTCTCTGATAAAACAGAGGTGGATGACGCTACTCATTTTGTACTTATGCAGCAGTAGGTAAGCTCTACAAGAGTTGGTAAGATACCTTTGCTCTAAGCTGACAGATATGAGTTTACGGTCATGTTTTCCCCTATGTTTAAAACATAATTTGCAATAAGACATTAATGTTACTTGCATTGTGTTCCTTCTATTTTTTTTTTTTTTTTAATTGCAAAACCATTTGTATTTTCTTTGAAAAGCTAATTTTCAGGGTGCAGTTTAGCCACAAATATACTGCAGTTGATCTAATTCTACTCTCACCCACACCAGTGTTAAACCATTGGAAAAAAAAAAAAAAAGTAAATATTTTAAGTGTTTCTTCTTAGATAATATTTCTATTCATGAAGATTAGTGCATGTTATATCAGTTAATAAATCAAAGATCTCTGATCAAACGGGATCCATGAGATAACCTTACTCCTTATTTTCTGCAAGATCCAACCTAAACATGCTTCTGGTTTTTGACAAACATCTCTAAATTCAGCTGAGATAGAGACATGTCACAGGATTTACTATGTAAGTGTGTTAATCCTAGGCAATTAATCTAATTTTCTGCAGATGACGTGGTGTCTCTTCCCTGTGGTCATGCACCATACCAACCGAAGTAGCTGGCCCTCACCTTCTGCCCATGAACACAGCCCAAGGAGGTGGGAATCAAAATTAAGGGAGATATTCCAGACTGGAAGTATAATGGTTTCAGGGAAATTAAAACCAGTATAAGGTACTTGTCCACATGAGTGAATATATTTGCATCGGCTGATCTTCTGGACTTGTTCTCTCAGAAATCTTTTTTGAACTTTAAAAAAAGTAAAGTTTTTGAAAAATGTACTACTATTGGATTCTTTTGTTGTAGTCATTTCCTCATTTTGACCTAATCAAGATGAGAATAGAAAGTATGTGTTTCATTTTTACAGACTGACAAAACAGTGATGGATCCCAGAAGAGCTGCATATATTTGAAGTTGCCAAACCCACCATTTTTAACAGTAATCTTGGCTTTTTCTTTTTTTTGTTTTTGGGGTGAATTATGCACTTTGTAGGGTTGTTTAAATGGAAGAAGACAGAACTAAATTATTTACTTAATAGAAAGCATCAATTCTTCAGTACTCAGGTATCATATAGTCATTACTCTCTCCTTGAATAGAGCTCTGGAAACTACAGAATATGCAAATATTTTCTGATTTCTGTTGCTGCACATCTATACTAATGGTCAGCATCCTGGATGATGGTTTTAAAATAGGCATCTTTACAGCGTGTACAGATTCTTGTTTATTCAGTGTTTGAAGAAGTGACCTTAAATCCAAATGGAAATTATCTACTTTACTAGGAGAGATAAAGAAAGAGAGATCAGTACATAAGAGCGCATCAATATGCAAGTCACAGATCTGTATTCCCCAAGAGGAGGACCATTATAGTGAGCAGTAATAAGTTAGATCTGAGCAGAGCAACTGCAGTATGTGAAAGTCATAGAAGTTTCAGAGCTATTCTGTATGTTGTCAGGCACAGCATCAGCACTTGAAGTGCTCTGCCACTGCTGCTGATACAGCAGCAACACATTGCTTTCTTTAGTTTCCAAATATATTTATGGGAGAGCCCTGGAAGTCTCATGATTGCTAATGTGGTGTTTCAGCAGTGATAACAATGTTCTCATATTTACAGAAAAGATCCTCTTGCGTTTCCCCAGTGTTACCTATATAGTATGGCAATCTATTACTTTCAGCTAACACACTTCAACCTATTCTGAACCAGTGACAAGATAATTGATGGAATAAAGAAAGGTACTTGCAGGAGAAAGTCAAGAAAAGGACCATTTCACAGCAAGGGTAAGGACTTGTATATAGTAGTAGAAAGAAGTGAAGAGACGACAGCAGTAGGTGTTCATTATTATAATACCTCATGTCAGTACTGTGGAAAATAGAAGAGTATAACAGAAATAATTATAATCATTCATAAGATACAGAAACTCCAGCCATTGCACTACCAGAAAGCAGAATTGGGAGGAACTATTGTTTTAATTACTTTTTGTTATTAATCCTGTATTGATGAAGACTGCTAATGTAACAGTCAAAGTACTAGCTGTGGAGAATATACAGAAAGTGTGAAATTATTGATTTTAAGTAAAATTTCACTTAGATATTAAACTTTTAAAAAGATTAGTCAAATATACAGCTATTGCTATTGCTTTGATGAAAACCATACAATAGAATAATTAAATTAATGTTTGATTAAAATCAGTTACAGGAAGGACAGGCATTATACATTGGAAGAATAGCTAATATCACATTTGTTAAAAACCTGAGGTTACTGTACGTGGGGAAAATAATCTGCACTGAATTATTGGATTTATCACGGTTTATGTAAACAATATAGCCTCTTAGTGCTAGGCCAACAAAAGCTTTATGATGATTTATATCATTGTTGAAGCCAGAATATTTTCTGGCCTCATAGTGATTTCAATCCCATTTTCAATTAGAAGACTTCTGAAGGTCGTGCTTTTCCTTTCTCTTGCTTGAGTGAGAAAGAGAGACCCTTCTGGTCTCTTCCTGCAAGAGTCAATGAATAATCCATACGAGTTTATAGGTCCTATAGAAATAATAAGTAGAGATGCTTGAGCTCTATTTAGGTTTGCAAATTGTAATGAGTTAATTTTAATATTTTTCTGCTTTGGAATATGAAAAAAAAAAGTTTCATTTGTGTCCTCTTTTGACTTTTTTTTAAAAAATATGTTTGTTTTTTTAGAGGGGTTCAATATGCCTTTGCCCCTGGAATTCAGGCAATATTATAAGGCAAATATAAACAAAACAAACCTTTTAAAAAGATTGAAATTCAAACAAATGTACATGGTTGATTTCCATTGGAGCAAAGGAAAACAATTTGTTGTGCATGAGTTACCAAGCTAGTGAAGAAGGTCTTTTGCTAGTATTTGAATATATTATGACTTACACATTGTTTGTTTCTTTCCTTTTCAAATGGATGTAATAAAAATTATCCTTGAATTTTGCCTGCGGCTTTCATATTCCTGGCACAGGGCTTGTCCAGCTAGAGCTGTAATAAAAAGGAAAACCTATTAGTATTTTTCTTGCAACTGAAGATCCATTGCTAATTACTAAAGATTACACTATCATCTGCCTTAATTGCCATATTTATTTTTTTGAAAGGTACTTAATATGAAATATAAATGTATAGGTTATCTAAATAAATGTTTGCACTCCCAAAACAGCAATTCCCAGATGCTAGTGTCTAATAATTGCAAACATTAATCTAGATTGCCTGTGAAATCACCACAGTAATATGATTAATTTTAACTGTCTCAGAAAAGATGGAAACAATACAACAGTACACTCAAAATTACTCTTATTCCTAATATTTGAAAGCATTTTTATTTTTAGTTCTGCAAATGTATTAGCTGTTACTGACTCTATTTTTAAAGATGCACACTGGATGAGAAATATCTAATACTTGCTAGAAGTAGGACAACACCTGTGTTCTTCCACAGAATTTGATTTGTTTATTATCTGTGGAGTAGGGTAACTCAGCCTAACCATCCCAATCTGCTTTCAAATATGAAATTCAGATGAAAACATTTTTAAGTCCTTAATCTGCTTTGGTTGTAGAGGAATATTCATGGTTTGGAAGTAGGATTTCTCTTCTAACATGTCAATAGTGAAGTACTTACGTTGAAAGTGATCCCTTCAAATTCCTGTTAGAAGGGGAGGTAATCCTCAAGGCCTTAATTTAAACTAGGGTATCACTAAACAAAATGCTGCACAAAATATCTAGCCACAAACGGCACTGTCCCAGAGAACTGTCACTTTATGGTTCCTGTTACATATTTGTATCCTTTAAAAAAATTTCTGTCTGTACAGAGTCCCAGTAATTCCAATGGGTGTTCAATAAAATGGTTAAGAGTAGTAAGAAGTGTGTGATAGAACCCCACTATTTCAGTATTCTTCAATTCAGGTTACTCAGCTGAACATTAAATTGTCATTGGCTCCTTTGCTATTGCAAGACTATTTAACAGGTAAACTTGAAAGTGTATTTCAAGCCGTACTTAACTTTTTCTTTTGTCTTATTCTAAAATAGTTATTTTTCAGTAAAAAACTTTTCAGTATTATACCAAGGAAACCACTAGTAACCATCATATTGGAATAATACAGATTTAATTAATCTAAAAAATGGTACAAATGTGAAGGATTTGGATTAATGTGGTTTTAACACAGTATTTTTGGCTTTGGAGACAAAAAGTTTCATTTTCTTAGCTTTTTTTTTTGTATTACTGTGTAAGAAAAAAATTTGCAAGGCTGACTATATCTGTATTCTCTGTGATTCAATTTTTTTTTTTAATATGGATTTAAAGAACTGCCCGAGCACTTTGAGCCTCGGGTATACACAAATGCACAGATAAGTATAAAAAATTAAGAAGACTCCATTTTTTTCCTAGTAACCCTTCACTGAAAGATAAGTTGTCTGACTATATACTGTGGAAGTGTTAATAACATAAGCAACGTGCAAAAAATAAAGAGAATGTTTGCATATCCCTTGGTAACTAACACCAGTCAGAATGTAGTCTCTTGCCGACAATGTGTCAAGGAGTTCTGATGCTCATTAAATCATATAAATAACAGAGTAGGTTGGAAAATATTTTTCTTGCATGGTAGAATCAAACAAAAAGGAATAGTTTCTTTGGTGCAAAGATTTCAAACAGCTCTGCAAGTACTTGGATTTTTATGTGTCATTACAGTATTCTACTGGGAGCTATAGCTTGTGTATCTTCTTCCTCAATTCCCTCCTATAGGCCTGGTTTTCCATGAGTATATTTTCTGTGCTGTACCATGGCACCTCTCTTCATGAAAGGAGGCAATAATTTCAAAAGCCGCAGCGTGTCATGAAAAATGATGATTCAGTGCAGAGAAAAGATGGCAATATCGTCTGTGTGGTTCCCATAAAGTAAGTAAATGAGCACTAGACAATATCTGCACGTTTAAGATTTCAGGATAATGTCAACATTTTCCATGGAAAGAAGACAGTGATACACACCAGCAAAAGCAATTGTTAGAAAGCCAGCTTTTGTGTGGAGGAACAAAACACCAAGCCAAACTCGTGAAAAACTTCAACCAACCCTAGAAAACAAAGAGGACACTTGATCATTCACTGTTTTCTGGGAATAAAAACAGTTCATTTTCTCAGTTCCATGTTAAGCAATTTGGTTTGACATGGCATAAAAACGTCAAGCCAAAAGCAAGACACCTACAGGAAACATACTCTAAGCTGTGATGGCTGCACTAGGAAAGAAGATGCTGTGTTTCTACAGCAGGCCCAGAACAGCCTGGGGGCGGTGGGGGGAAAGCTGCCTGCTCCAGAGAATTCATTCATTTGGGTAGACAGGTATGGTGAGTTACAGGAAGAAAGTCAATCAAAATAAAGAAGAGACTTCTGTTTATTGTCTATATGTGATTTCATTCTCACCTTTGTTCAGATAAGATTACTTTGCTATAAGATTTATGAAACAGATACAGATAAAACCTTCTGCATGCATGTGAATTATAATGCAACAGAAAGGTAAAGACTCTGTTAGCAGCTTCTAGCACTTCAAAGCTAAATTAAGAAACTTCTTTCTATTATAGCAACATATTCAGTACATGACCAACTACAAAGACTCAAAACATTAAATGGAATTCTTCTTACTTATACTTGGATAAAACTGTCAATTTGGGCCATAGCTAATAAAAGCAAAGGTCACAACCTAATTGCCCAGCTGTCAGACTTACTGTGTCAGTGAATAGTGTGCTTTCCACTGTAAAAACATGTATTTGAGAAAATACTTATTTAAAAAACAAACAGTTCTCATTTTGTGCATTGATCAAAGGGTATAACCTAGTGACATAACACCAAATCTGTAAGGATTTGGCATTTCTAGTTTCTAGTAATTCTAAATTAGCTCCCTCTCCTGTGGGAGTGCAAAGTGTCTCTTGTGAGAAACAAAACTCTCCCAGCTCCTGCAGAAGTGGAAAGAGCTCAGCTTCCCATGTGAGATGACCAGCTTCTTTTGGCACCACATTTTATCTTGGAGTCTTACCCGAGACATATCTTGAACCTGCTATCACTAAAGGCAGTGCTGGTTTTTTTAACAGCCTTAAAGAAAGCCAGATTCTCCTAGTGAATTGCCAATTCCTATGCTTTTTGTATAGCAGGCAGGTTGTAGCTCTGTTTCAGTTCCCTTTTCCTTTTTGTTTAATGACTAGTATCCTTTTTACTTCTTAGAAAATTGATCTCAGTCCAATCAAGCATAAAAGCAGAACAGCTTCTCCATGAATCCACAAACAAACTGTTAAGGCTACTTTAAGGGAAAGGGTAAATAACATCTTCATACTCCATGATCAAGCAGTGATAGAAAGAACTTCATTTTCAGGCTCCTTAAAGCAAAAAACCTAGCTCCCTCTTCATGGAGCATGAGTCAAGGTTTGGTGAATATACACATCAGCACTTTGGACTGTCAGTGATCAGCTGGCTAGGGAGCTCTCTGAGGATGCAATAGAGGAATGTTGAACATGTTGAAAAAGGTCGGTGATGTAAGGTACAGCAATAATATTTGCAAGGAAAATGACAAGCATGTAACTAACATATTCAATATATTTGAAAAAGATCCATGGTATGCTAAACTAAATCTTGCCTACCAAAAAGTGGGCTTCTTCCTGTTGTGTTTCTTCATTTGCCTTTAAATGCCTGGGACAAAAAAACCCTTTTCTAAAACCTGTTTGAACAGTCTACATAAAACAATGCCAACCAAATCAAATAATTGAAGTTTAAACAGTGGAAGAGTATATGTTCATGTTTGTTTCCCTGTCTTTATGCAAAGTATATTTTTGTGTCAACAACTTATCTACACAGAAAAAAAAAGTGAGCTGTAGTTATCTGGCTTGGTTGGACAGGAGTGTACAAATTTGAAGTAAGGCTGTTTATAACTCATTCTGCCATATATGCATTTTTCAGAACAGGAAATAACTCAACACTCGTTGGTAAGACAAGAAAAGGTTTTTTTGTCTTGACTCTTATTTTGCTTTTGTTCTATGTTAAAAACAGATTCTGGGGAGTGTCCTACACCACATATCAAGAATTAGATAAACAACTGCTGTTACAGACAAAAAGAGCTCACTAGCTTATCCCCTTGTGTGAAAGACTGATAATATGACCTTAAGCAGGACTTAACATAGCTGTAAAAACTCTCTGCATTTACTAAAGGGAATAAAGCACTTATTATGGGCAGCAGCTTCTCAGAAAGATTCTGCTTTCCCAGTAATAATAGAATTCTTGAATGATATCTGTGTAATTCTTGAATGATATCTGCTAGAAAGTAGGAAAGATGTTGGAAGTTAGAATCCCATGTTCTTTTCCTGCCAGAGATGTTGAGAAGCTGTAGTAGCTCTATACATGAAGATACCTAGAAAAGCAGAGTGAGTGGATAAAGCTAAATCCAGATACAACTTACAATCGGGAAGAACCAATGGCTGACTTAAAAAGACGTTTAGATTCTTTCTCTCTCTTTTGTTTCTTAGCAATGTAAAAGCATTGCAAATATTCCACCAAATTGGTACATAGTTTGATCCTTGATACTGTGCTTGTATTGCTATTAATAGCAACAGGAACAATTATTGCAATACTGATTAACTTATTATCACATTACTCTGATAGTTATGGCAGTCAGAGAAAACCTATTTTATGATGGAACAACTCATCCTCTGCCTTGGAACCTGTATAACTTGCTTAGCCTGGATGTCTGACATTAAAATAAGTAAGGTTAGTTAAGAGGAATCCTTTGTTTACTGTCCACAGTTATGGACTACAGTCCTGTTGTGGTAAGCTCTCTCTACACAGCTTGAATGTAAATAGAAACAAAGGAACTCTTTCTAATGTAGCCCACTCCCCCCTGCAACATTGCTGATTGATTGTTGGTGCATGCTTAAATATTACCGTGTTTAAAATTTTGCCACACAATGTCAAAAAAATCATAGTTTTTGAACTTTTGTTTTCATCCATTTGTCTCTTATAATAACCAAATATTCTAAATCTTAAAGGTGCAATTTGTTTTCCCTTCAAAAGTACCTCAGGAATCACAGCCAGAACACATAAATGTCCAGACTCTACCACCAGGAAGCTGGGGGCAAAATGTAGTATTTCTAACCAAAGGCATCCTATGCTTCTGTAAGTGAAGCAGAAGAGCCTTGTTGACAAAGCCTTAGCTTTTCAGTATAGGGGACAGCACTGGCACATGTTCTAGGCTCACGTTCTGGGTAAGGAGCATGGACTGTCACTGCTATGGCTTTTCATTCAGAAGCCTTTGCTTGACATTCTCGGCCTTGTGCATTACCTCTGTTGGGTGTTTTGCTGCTTGAACCTATCCCTGACAGTTTGTGAGTAAAGGTTGCTTGTAGAGCTTCTTATTGTGCCTAGCCCCTAGAATTATCTTCTATCTTAGGGACAGAGCAGTGCTCAGTGACTTCAGTGACAGATCTGAGACACTGAGAGGAATCCACAGGGTCAGAAAATCCTGAAACCAACATCAAATGGTGTCAACACGGTAACTAAAAATTATCTCATACGTTATGAACAAAAATGACCTTTTGAAAATCTAAAGTATCAAAAAAAGTGTAAACTGTAGTCAATAGCAATGCAGAACACTTTGCAATTAATCATGTTTTCCAGTGCTCTGTACTGTGACACAGCCATGGGTCCTCTTAAAACATTATTGAAATGGTTTAGAAACTGAACTGATAGCAGCTGATAATGTTTATTTTTAAAAGATGGATTCCAGAATTACAGACTTAAAAAGTTTTCTAAATTCAAGTCACTTATAAGCTATGTAATGACAATGTGAAAAACAGTACATGTATATTCTATCTTACATTTTGTTGCTGATTCCAAGACAGTAAAGCAGTATTGCTAACAACATTTCTTCTGGCCTTCTACTCGTTTTACCTGAATTGATAGAAGTGCCTTTGAATTAATTTACGGCTATTGTTGAGAGTGAATTAATCACCTTGATAACATTAAATTTATTTGGACCTTCAGTAGAAAAGGTGTTTAAAGTTAATATCCCTTGAATAATTTGCTAAGGCAAGTTTTATATGATGTAGCATATCAGATGTCATAGTTAGTAAGTATCTTTGCTTTTTCTTTATGATGTGTGCAAACTAGAACTGTGACAAATTACTTGCAAGAAAGTAGAGTTAATTTCTCCATAAGACTTCCTAAGGACACCCAGGTAGCAAAGTTGTCATATTCTTTATTTATTGATAAGCTTAGCAATGCCTCTAGCAAGATTTAAACATACTTTGCAAAATCTTTGTGACCCACATCTTATTCCAATAAAAGAACAGCTCAGACTCAACTGCAAATCATAGGTCATTGAATTGGCCATCTTACTTTGTAAAGCTCTCGAGGTCTCCTGCTTTTATTTCCAGACTTTCCATATAAAGTGTCCTGGTTTCGGCTGGGATAGGGTTAAATTTCTTGCTAGTGCTGTGTTTTGGATTTAGTATGAGGAGAATGTTGATAACACACTGATGTTTTCAGTTGTTGCTAAGTACCCTGCTAGTCCAAGGACAGCTCCCATGCCTACTGACTGAGCTAGGTACACAAGATGGGAGGGAACATCATCAGGACAGCCAGCCCAGCTGGCTAATGGGGTATTCCATACCATGTGATGTCATGCTCAGTATATGAATGGTAGGCGTGATCCAGGAAGTACCGATCGCTACCTGGTTATCGGTCAGCGCGGGTGGTGAGCAATTGCATTGTGCATCACTTATTTTGTATATTTTATCATTATCATTATTATTTTCCCTTTTCTGCTCTATTAAACTGTCTTTATCTCAACCCACGAGTTTTTCTCACTCTTACCCTTCCGATTCTCTCCCCGTCCCACTATGGGGGGTGTATGGAGTGAGCGGCTGTGTGGTATTTGGCTGCCTGCCAGGTTAAACCACGACATAAAGCATGATGTGATGTGGTGTCAAACACCTCAGTTCCATTATGTGAGTGTCTAATCTTCAGAATATTTACTAGGCAGATACAGACTTGATCCAAAGAAGGCCATTAACTTAACAGACTGGTCACAGCAATGCTTAACTTTCAGGCTCCAAAATCAGAAGCAGTACATTAGAAACAAGCCTGTATACAGTTAGCCTAACAAGGTCTTCTTCATTTGCTGAGGTGCAGACTCATCATAGCACAGCTCTGGGACCTTAGGAGCCAGCTTGTGGGTTTCCACATTATGTTCCATTTGAAAATAAAAAGCTCTGTTGGGAATGAACTAGCATGTAAGCTGAGCAATGAGAAATCAGAACAGTTTCCCTGGAGAAACAAAAGGGGAGAAGATATCAGCCAATACAGTGGTTGAAAAATCTAATGAGTTTCAAATTTCTTTTACTGAATATGATGTATTCTGTCCAACAGCTGAAAACAGAATAGATTTTACATACTAAAGGCATTGAGGATTAATAAAACAGAAAGCAAAATCGACAGTATATTGCATTTCTATCAAAAGTTCCTGACCAAGAAGGTTGCAGTGTACAAAAAAAGGAAAGACATTTTCAATAAGAATATATTATACCTGGTCAGTGTGTTCAATTCACCAAACAATGTTTGTATTCCTTTAAAAAATCAAGGTGTCTTTTGCTGTCAGACCAGCCCTACTTCTACTCCCTATGCAGACTGTTCTTTACATAAGTTAAACCAAGCATGCTCTTCTGCCTTGTAACAACAAGAAGGATGTTACACTGTATGGTTAAGAAGCTGCTGTCATTTATTTCCCTTTCATTTATTTCCTGCAGTTTCCCAGCTCATTTCCAATATGTGTCTACATCCACAAGGAAGTATTTCTGGCTTGTATTTAGCTTTGACATTCTATCTCTAGCAGAAAAACAAGGCAGAATGAGGTTAATTATAATGCATATTCTAAATAAAAAGGTCTAAGTACTGTTTTAGAGTTAGGTGACAACCTCAGACATCGTCTGCTACAGATCTTCACTGACCAGATAAATGAGGCAATATTCTCTATTTTAGGTTGAAACAGTCTTCAGCAGGCATGGACAATCTGAGAAGATATCTTGCAAAACAGAATAAAGTAGTGAATACCAAAACTGACAAGAAATTTTCAGCATAGCTTTAAGTCTGAGATTAATTTTTATAAACAGAATGTGATGGTAAGCAGGACCATCACAGTCAGGAAAGCTGCCCTCTTTAGGGTTTAAGGAACAAAACCCCAACATTTTCTAGCAGTTGAGTTGATGCAAAATTGAATGGGCCATGTTTTTATATCCTTCTTGCATCAAGTGGCTACCTATTGTTTTCCATGTCACTACCAGTGCTATTATCCAGAAATTCCAGTAAAATATTTTACAGAACCGAATCTTATTCCTGTGAACTTAGAAAAAGACTTAAGCCTACACTTAAACTTATGTATAATTTATTACCTCATGAATTAAGTTTATGTAGTTTTAGACATCTTGGAATCAGACTTTAGGATCTAGTGCCTCATTAAAGACAAATTGTGATTTTTTTCTTCATGTTAAATGCTGCGAGTTCTAACACATTTACTCATTGATGGAAAAGAAATCTAACAGACAAAGGGTATCACTGTTAGAAAACTGGGAGACTGCAATCATACCTATGCATTAAATCTAAATAAATATATATTAAAGGGAAAATCTCAATTTATACATATGTGCCTAAATATAAGAATGGCTCTCTACAATACTGGGGGATACTACTAGTTCACCTTGTGTCTTGCCTATAAGCTTCCTCCATTCTGTCTTTCCAGTTCCTGATCTGTAGTCTGTAGACTTTTACAGCCAGAAGTAGTATCTTTGGATTTTCCCAAATACAACCAAAGATCTCCTTAAAGCTTTTAGAGCTAAATCATGTAATATCTTTTCTCTACCCCTTTTCTTTTTCCTTTTCCCTTTTTCTTTTTTCCTTCTCCCTTCCCCTTTCCTCCCTTCACCTTTCCTCTTTCCTCCTTCCTCTTCTTTTCTTTCAGTGTGTTTTACAGAGAAATATAAGCAAAAGGGGGCAGTTATGACAAGGCCTTCCAATAGCAGCACTTTCACAAAAATTATCTGACTTTATATGACAGGAAACTCATCTCCAAATTTCTTTAAGTTCTACCACGATTACTGCACTACTCAACAGAATGCTGTAGACATATGAGTACACAGTTTCAGCTAAATTGATTTTACAGCCAAATTTGGTTTTAGCAATTAAGGACAAAGAAGTTTTAGAGAAGAATAAGAGTGAATGTAAAAATCTCCTAGGAGATAAAGAAATGAGGTTATCCTGTCACTGGTTAGCTCCTGGCATTCTGCACTTACTCATGCTCCCATAGCAGTGCAGGTATGTTTACTTACCTACCCTTTACTTACCTACCCCTTGCTCTAAAAGAGGCAGGGATGATGGGATAAGGTTTTTTATACTTGTCACTGATCCAGCTGCTTCACTCATTTCATTCCTGAGCTGCAGCAGTAAGAAGGCACTGTGGTATAATAAATCATAAAGACGACTCCTGGAATAGCTCCAAGCCCATATGCTATTCAGTTTTTTGCTACTGGAATGATCTTGGATTTGAGTAAAATTGGGATACTTAGTTACACAGCAGACAAGTGTGAACAGTGTTTCAGCCTAATGGCTACAGTGAAGAGAAGGGCGAAGAGTAGGGCAGAACAGCAGATTTAATGACATAATGTGCCTTTTTTCCAGTTGTGCAAATTCACTGTAAAATGAGCAAGAAGCAAAAGCTTACATATTATTTGGAACAAAAAAAGGGGTTTGGTAACAATATTTAGGATACTACACAAACCTTGTCACAAGCTGGCCAGGCTGTACTGTGATAACAGGCTTACAGGCACTGAAGGATGGCCACCTACTGCCAGTGGATGGAAGGTTAGCTGCCTTTTGCTTAACCCTGATCTTTTTTTACAGTGTTCAACATTATAATCTCAGAGATAGTGTGGTCCCATTTGGGAGAGGTGTTGAATTTCCAGACATAGACACTAGACGGTTTAAGTTATCCACACAGAAATACATTCACAAGTGATGACGGGAAGCTATATCTCTGTCACTAGGACCTTTGCTTAAGAACTTTCAAAAGCATCTGTTCTCACACTAGCCCTGCCAACATCTTTGTTTGTTGATTGAAGAAACTGGTGATATTGCATGGATTCTGGTGTGAACAGGGTAGGGATGACCTCTTCTGTGTATTACTGCCAAAATGATTGATTGCTTAGGCAAGATTGGTTCCTGGATGAAGAGCATCAAGCTGAATATTAGGTCAATACTGAGTCAAGAAGGATACAGTTCATGAGCTTGAAGAGGAGCTTCTTCAAAGAGGTAAGTCCTTTAGGGGCTACTTTGAATGATGGTGGCCTGAGCAAATACAAGAATAGACAACAATGAAAAATTTTGAGGTGCTATCCAAAGCACACTGTTGTTTATTTTTCTCTAAACCTTTAGCATCTATTTCTTTGTGTTTTGGAGGTTACACCTGTATGCATCTATTTATGGAAAAAAAAAATCTTGAGCAAAGAAATACAGAGAATGAGAGATAATCACTTATGACTAATCTTAGTTAGATCACTTAATGAATAACTTTATAGTGCTAATATACTGTAGGAAAAGTCAATAGAAGTACCAAAATAGAGCAGAAACATGTTGAAAGATCATCTTTTTTTTAAAGACTGGATAATTCTACAGTTAAGAGCATTTATAGCAATTCAGGCAAATAAAATATTTATTCACCAAGGATAATAGGAAAAAAACCGTCACTTGTTCCATGTTTCGTTGCTTTATACAGTTCCATCATTACCTGAATATTTTGTATTTTTTTTTCTATTTTGAAACTTTGTATTACATTCTGATTGTTTTATATTTATCTTTTCATACAAAGGAAGATAGGTCAAAATCAAAATGCAACATTTAGACATGCGTACTTCACAAGTCAGTGAACCAGCTAATTGAATCTGAAAATAAAAAGGAAGGTCCTCCAGAATGGATGTTATTGTTGTCCTGAAGATGAGAAAGTTTCTATTAACTTTTTGTATTTTCTAAGCTTATGTGGAGAAATACAAATAAACCAAAACATCTTAGACTCTTTTGTAGTTCTATTATTTCTACGCATATTTGTGATCTAAGGCACATTTCCTTTATAGTTTTACAGTGTATCGGTGAGAGAAAACCAATACAAAGACGGTCATGACAAAATCTAATTATCAGTCTAGGAAGAAAAAGAAGTATGTGTGAATTAGAGGGCACTGATATGCTGCAACGTTTGTGAAAACAAAATACTAGTAAAGAAAGAGGGTGACTCAGTTGTAACTTCTGGGATAGATCCTGCCACTAGTGATACCCCTACCTCCTGCCCCACATGGCTTACGCTGGAAGTCATGGTGGCCAGACTGGACTCCCACCACCCCAGGAACAGACCCAGAAATGAACAGAAATGATGGGAGAAGCTTCCCCTTGCTCTGACATGGGAGGAGATAAATCGCAGTTCTGTTAAAGTGAAGTGATACGCAGTTCATATTGATTTCAGTGAAAGTTAAGATGCTGAGTACCTTTTAGGAGTGGCTCTATTTGTTTTATGTTCTTCTCCATGCTTTCCTTATCTTCCTTAGTACAAGTGGCAGTAGAGAAAGAAAGCCAGAACACCTTCCATTTTGTATTCTCCCATCCTCCCTCCCCTCACATTTTCTCTCAGCTGAGAGCACTGTTTGTTCAGTTTAATACTCCCACCTGTCCCCATACCTGAGCTCATACAAGCAGAGGAGCAAGTGCCTCACCTCTCACATGTCTCTGTGAAGGCTATGAAATCACATTCATTTTAAGTTATTACTGAGGGTGAAGCTGGAGAATTTTGTGAAGCTTTCCTTTTTTTTTTTTTACTAGGGACATTGTTTGACGATATGAAAACTGCATTTCTTATTGCAACTTTATATATATATGTACACACACGTGTGTGTGCATATATATACACTTGTTGGGTTAAAGAGTAATGAAACCTGTGTATGGTGGCAGGGAGATCCAAGAGAAAGAAGAAAAAAAAAAAAAAAAAAAACAAAAAGTAAAAAATGACAGCACCTTAGTGCCATTGTATCTTAATAAAGGTGGTTATCTTTCAGACAAAATGTAATACACCATAGAAATGAATAATGTCAAGATGGGACATGCCCATTTAAAAAAGTGCAGTTATTTTTAGCTCTGACACCAGCTATTCATTTTATAGCAAGTGATTGGACTCAGCTGAGCAAAGAAAGTTATAAACACTTTGCTTTCTCAAGTTTTCAAAAGGAGCTTAAATAGGCGTATTACCTCCACTTGCTGATGTCAGATTACCTGTGGGGCTGAGGAGCATGGGCAGTAATAGGCGTAAAAATCAGGTGAGGGAGACAGAAAGGTAAGAGTGCAGGGTCTGTCCTCAGCAAAACCAGCAGCATAGTACTACTGATACTGTTTCTTTGATGTGTGTCGAAAGCCAGCAGCATGGGGAGGAAAGAGGTTAGAAACAAGCAAATGCCTCAGTAATGCAGATGCAGAGAAATAAAAAAGAGGGTGTGGACAGAGAAAAGTGTTTCCTCTGTCTTAATGGCACATTTTGCACTGTGTTTTACAGATGCTGAAATGACCATGACCTCCTTTGCAGCAAGGTCTGTCAGAGACCGAATGCCTGACGTAACCAAGATGGATGGCTTCTTTCAAACACCAACGATGGACACGGAGGGAGGGCAGCGGGGTCAGCCCAGAGCCTGGACCACCAGGCAGGTGTGGGATGAAGAGGCACATCTGAGGTCAGGCGAGGAACATGGGCCAAGATCAGGTGTTGTCCCTTCAGCTATTCCAATCTTTCCCTGAATAAGTCTTGCAGTATACTCTTGCAATACACTCTTAAAGACCTCTTATTAAAAAACTCAAACCTCATTTTTTAATCTCAAAAAAATGAGTTTCAGTGCCAGCTCTTAAGATCTGCAGACTACTTCAGTATTTTGTTCCCCATGTTAGAGTAGGAAAAAAGGGAAACTGCCAATAAAACCCCTTGGAGTTTGAACATATGGGTTGGAACTGCACCAAATTGACTCATTCTTTGAAACTCTTTAGGTAAAGTAAAACTACATAGACAAAACGTATTCCTTCCCACATATATAACTGAGTATTTTTCACTCAAAAAGAAGACAAAGTAACATGGCAAACCTACTTCCTGTTCAACAAGCAGTTTAATGGTCAGTCTGACTGGCAATTGAACATCATTCTGTATATACTATGATAGAAATGAAAGAATTCAAAGTTTAAATAACTTTGAAAACATTTTCAAAAATATTAAAAAATCAAAAGTTATTCTATACTCTGTGTTCCAGAGAGGAAATACATTGATTTGCTTACAGGTGTTCACAAATCACAGGATTTTGTTGTCCAGAAACCTGAAAGAAATATTAGCAAGTATAAACATTAATTAGTTTTCTATTGAACTGCTTTTCTCCTAGAATACTTTCTTCCAGACTTCTTTGACAGAACAAGAAAAAGGGGAATAAGCTCTCTTCATTTCATTGTGAACCGGATTCAGCAAAACGTTTGAGCACATAGTCGGGTCCAGAGAGATTTTAACTGCATGCCCGAAGCGAGGCATTTACTTAAAACCTTGTTCAAGCCAGCATGATCTGATTTCCAAGTACCGATCCCATGCTGTTTTTCTCTGAGTTCATAGGAAATGTGCATATTGCACAGAGGGCAGAATGTGTCATCAAATGTTCCCCCTTTACGCTAGAAGGATGTACAATGGTCAAAAATGTTTCCCCATTTAGAGTCTATCTTTGGTTATGGAGATATTCCTCTATTTGTTCTGGGACACTACGTTCCCAACACAATGCTTTCAGGGAGGGAATAAAGGGAGGCAGAAAAATAATCCCTCAAATTAGTTTAATCCCATAATGTTTACCAGCAAAAGAAGCCAGGCTTCCAAACATCCTGTTCAAAGAGAGTTCAAGAAGGTAAGAGAATAAAGAACAGAAGAATTTAACAAAAAGTTTGTCTTTCATTGAGTTTCCTGCTCACTGGGAGGTCCAGACCTACCAAAGTGATGCACAGCATTAAAGAAGCAATAAACTACCGTACACAAGACCCACTGTCATTCATCCACCTGGAGTTCCCAGGCATGCAGCAGTCCCTTTGGGGCAGTTGGACTCTGTTGTGTGGAGTTCCCTGCTGGTGACCAGAGTACACATACAGCTTGCGTACTCTACGCGTATGATGGATCTCTGTGTTAGCTTGACTTCTGCCTACCCTTGTCAGTGTTCTGTATGTTCCGACATAATTCAGTTACATGAACATCCCTTAAATTCTTGTCTGGAGAGTAGATGAGAGACCTATAAGGAACATTAATTGAACATGAATAATTTTCACTGCAAATGACCACATTAACTCTTCCTGTAAAATCCAAAGAGACTGTGGAAGTAATCCAACAATACCATGAAGATCTTTAAGAGCAAGGAAAAGAAGAGTTAGACTTTGCTGCTTGCTTCTTCAGATAAACTGATACAAATACCCATTGTCACTATCAATGCTCCCTCCAGTTTCCACAAATCAGAAAGTGGCTTGTCAGAACACAGTACATAATATGTGCTGCCTAGTACATAGTACTTACACCATGCTGCACAGCACATTGTATTTATAAGTATGCTGTGGTAAATATAGTCTCAAAACTAAATTTTATAATGCTTGCTTGGTGAATAGTCACATATTTTGTTAGCGAGACTTTTTCTTGAGGAAGGCTTTCATAATTATGTCCTACCTGGCTAACTATGATCATTGTGTTTGAGAGACTCCTAGTCAATGAAGCGATTGACCCTTGCAATTCCTCTGTGAGGCAGTGTCAAGAATTAGTAGATGAGGTGCTTTTTTTATAGCTGAAGTCCAAATATCTGGTATAGGGGTGACATTGGATGCTCAGTGATTCAAAATTTTTTCTTTGACAAAGTAAATAAACGTGTTATCCATTTTTTTTCACATTAAGGTATGTTGATACCCTGGAGAAACAACCTTGAAATTGATCCCAGCCATGTATTAACTTCATTCCCTGCTAGACTATAAGCCGCTGTGGTAGGTTTGGGATATCCAAGAGCAGGGTGAGATCAGGTTGAAGAAGCAAAAACTCACTCGGAAGCATTGTTTGCCTTTGCTGAGCTGTTTTTGGGCACAGTGTTGCAAAACTAGGATGTAATTAAACTTGTTTGGACAAATAAAATACTTTGACATTTTTTACTTGGAGGTAAAGACGAAGATTTTCAACCTCAGTGAGAGCTGAGTTAATAAGGAGTGTGCTTACTGTCTGTGTTCCTGGAGGCATTTCATCCTCCACTCAAGCACTTTCCATTTCATTTTATTCATGTCACTGAAGAACTATTTAATGTCAGGGAGTTCAGCTGGAGATTCTGGAGCTAAGGGGAGATTGCTCAGACTCTTGCTGCAACTACAGCTGTTTATAGGATCACTGCCACTGGTGCTCTCGGTGCCAAGGCACTGGTGGCTTGGACACTCAAATGCAAAGAGATTTTCACAATCCTACTCACAAAAGCTGTTGATTTCCCTCCTTTTTCCAGAGCACCATTAAAATCTAATGACCCCAAAATCAACAGATCCTATTGTAAAACCTGTGAACAAGTAAATTTCTGAACTGTTAAGTTACTTAGTGGGCGTCCTATTTATTTCTATCCTATGTTGGATTGATGCCTTACATCTAAACAGCTCCAAATATTTTAAAGCAAAAGTTTTGTTGAAGCAAGCTTTACCAGCCAAGTTCTGCTTATCACAGATTCAATAATTTGTTGTGGTTTACCCTTCAGAGTTTAAAGATCTGTAAAATCTAGGGAACCATCATACAGCCAAAGCTAGTATGTCCTGATCTTGTGATATTAACTGATTACTGTACCTCTTCTTTCTACTTAGAAAACTACACTAACATTTCAATTTTGACATTAACTTCCAGACTCAGCAAGCATTGAAATGACAATGAACTGCACATCCCTTCCTTAGTCATGATCGGTCTTTTCTACAGATTCAGAAAACTATT
The DNA here is from genome assembly GCF_000690835.1 of Fulmarus glacialis. Classification (NCBI taxonomy): domain Eukaryota; kingdom Metazoa; phylum Chordata; class Aves; order Procellariiformes; family Procellariidae; genus Fulmarus; species Fulmarus glacialis. The sequence continues at coordinate 2,593 of NW_009227606.1, read as the reverse complement.
TTGTTGTGTTGTACTTCCATTCTAATATACATGTTCATAACTGTACAAGGTAGAAACATGCTTTAAAAAAAGACAGAGGTTAGCTTCCTAAGCTGCTGATAACTGCCACATTCTCCCTCTTACTATTATGGCACCATTAATTTACAATGTTTTTCAAAAGCTCTCTGACACAAAAGAGGTAAGAAAAAAAATGCTCAGGTTTGAACTGGTGGATAATACAGTCATGATATACTGTGTAAAGCAATGCCTCCAGGATGGGGGCTATGGACAAAATAGGAAACATTGGGAAAAGGAGTATTTTTAAAGCTGTGATAATCAAATAGGAATTTGAATGCTGAATGTATTTTTCTTGAGATTGGACAAGTACTAACAAAGGGGATTGTGTGTCTTTTCAAGTCTCTAGTTCTTGGAAAAAAAGGCACCATTCTGCAGATATCAGGACACCAAGACTTCTGGTGGCTAATCTTTCTGAGGCAAATTAAACATAATGTATTCGATAACTTTCCTGCTATGGTCTTTCCCTGATCCTTTTTCTTGAGACATATCTAAACATCAAAGAACTCTGTCCACTAATTCTGTATGGCCCAAACATATGTGCTGATGACTGGAACACTTCCGGCTCAAACGTCACTTTAATACGAACACAGAGTATGACAGATGATGCTTTTAAACTTGACAAAGAATGATATTTAGCAATGGGGCTGAATAAAAGAATGACAATTCCTTGGGATTTTACAAAGCCCTCTTCCTTATTTCCCATCACACCCTTACATCGTGATCTCCTGAAGTATCGTCTTCAGTCTCCCACATTAAGAAGTGCAGAAATATCTATTTTTTATGTTATGTTTAGCAACACTCAGCATTTACACCATACCAAGCAGTCTTTGTCTCTTCCTGCTACCAGTCTACAGAGGCCAGGCAAATGCTTTCTGACTCTTAGCCTGACTCAAAATGCAGATAAAGTTTACAGACATTTGGAAGTAGGCAAACAGTTGGCCTTCTCCTGCTTGTGTGGCTATCCTGATCCCTGATTCTGTCAGAATCAGTTTAATAGCCTGACAGCTGGCTGAAATTTTCATTTATTTCAGCAGCTTGGGAACTGATTGCCTCTGTTGTGTGAAAAAGACCAACAGCTTGTCCTGGTATTTTTTATGCAACCATGTCATATATTCATTTTTAGCAACTTAATTCTAAATTTCAGTGCATTTGAACGTTGTCAGCCCCTTGTACTTCCCTGTAAGAAAAAAAGCAATGGCCAAGGAACATTGAAAACAGGTGCCATAAATGCATATTTAAACAAACCAACAAATTTAGTTATCCAATGTTTAGAAGGATGTTCATCAGCACAAATGTTCTTGAAAACAAAATGTAATTACTTTACTAGTATATTCATGAGAGGCTGTTATTTTGATACATCTTAGCACTTGTCAGCCTCCAAATGTGTATTTTGCGTGTTTTAATTCATTTTTAATCACTTGGGTACTTAACTGCAGGAGTTTTAAGTTGATGCTGAATGTGTGTCTTTTGTTTTGAGAGCCCACTGTTCACAAATGTATAGGAAAAGTCTTTGAAGCCCAGTGTAAGGAACACATTGTTAGCCTCATTAAACAGTATCCTTCAGAAATGCTGGTCTTTGCCAACTACTTGCATGAGTTCCAGCATTTCAACCCCCAACACGAAACAACAGCTCTTCTTCCCTGCTCGAGCACAGCTGCACAGCGCTTTGGATAGCGTCAGCAAGCTTCAGCAGTGCTTTGGGGGAAAACCCTTGCAGAAAGTTAAACATTAGGTAGAAAGTGTAAGACAATCACTCATGACAAATCAATGAAGTTCAGTCTGTCAAGATAATTCAGTTTGTCAATGGTTAAGATAAGTGCAGCGGAGATACCTGAAGGTAAAACTGAAGTCACAGATAGCTCTGGAAAAAAATTTTCAAAGACAGAGGGAAAACTGGAAAACAGTGACGCAGAAAAGGTCCCTGGCTTTGCTGCAGCTTATCACTTAGCCTGTAAAGGGAGCCTTAACACTCATGGAAACTTCATCCACCCTAGCCCTGCTGGTTAAGTGTTAAGGAGTCCTCTTGCAAGCTGCAAAGCTTCAGCCTTGAAGACTGCCAACTGTAGGTGTGCTGAATGCCTCTCAGGCCACCTGCCAGTTGGCAATTAATGCTGAGAGAGCATTGATAATGTTGACATGCAGTCTATCAGAAATTTGTAATACCCAACTCCTTCTATGACCAGGTGACCCGCCTAGTGGATGAGGGAAAGGCTGTGGATGTGGTCTACCTGGACTTCAGCAAAACCTTTGACACTGTCTCCCACAACATTCTCCTAGAGAAGCTGGCGGCTCACAGCTTACACAGGTGCACTCTTCGCTGGGTAAAAAACTGGCTGGATGGCCGAGCCCAGAAAGTTGTGGTCAACGGAGTTCAATCCAGTTGGCTTCTGGTCACAAGCGGTGCTCCCCAGGGCTCAGTTTTTGGGCTGGTCCTGTTCAATATCTTTATCAATGATCTGGATGAGGGGATTGAGTGCTCCCTCAACAGGTTTGCAGATGACACCAAGCTGTCGATCTGCTCGAGGGTAGGAAGGCT
>NW_009227605.1:7972-8221 GCF_000690835.1 Fulmarus glacialis | reverse complement strand
CTGAGGAAGGAGGTGGGATGCAGGGGGTGGGATGCCATGGGGAGGGCTCCCCAAACGAAAGGCTGAGCAGGACCCTCCGTGGGTGCATGCCATCATGGTACACCCCTCCTCGCTCACCTTTGCTGCCAGGGAAAAGCTACACTTCAGCCCAAACCCCTCCTTGAGTGTCACTTTGGACCCCCCTGGGTGGGGGTGCTTGGCCAGCACCTCTCGGGCTGAGGGGGTAATGATTAAAGGACGACCAAGTGT
>NW_009227605.1:6652-7897 GCF_000690835.1 Fulmarus glacialis | reverse complement strand
CCTGCATCTCGCAGCACCCCCGTCACCCTGCCTGCAGCAGCTTTGGGGGGCTGAACCCCCAAATCCAAGAGAGGAGAAGCAGCCCTTCAAGGTGGATGACCCCCAAAGCACCAGTGGGAGTGGGGCAGGGTGGGGGGCAGCATGGGTCCCCCACCCCACAGCCCTGCTAGTGCTACACGGCTGAGAGCAGCCATTCACCCCCGTAATGCTGATTTTAGGTGATTTTATACAAGGGCCCCCGGCAGCCCAGGTGTAACACATCCCCAGTGCCAGCACTGCAGCAGGGGCTTGGCCTCGCAGGGCATGCTGCGTCCGGCACCGAGCCGGCTCCAGCGTCAGAACCCAGCACGACTGTGGCCAGGATTCAGCCAAAAGTGAAACTCCGAGTGTGAAATTAAAAGCAATCTGCCCAGGCATCACTGGTTACCAGGCAAACCTCCCCATGTGCGGTCCAAGGGCCATAAAGTGGTAAGGCTGGGGCAAGCCTAGGCAGGCTTCTTCAGCAACTCCATCCCTTCTCCCCAGTCAGCCCCAGAGCCATCCCGCTGGCAGCACGCTGAGAGAAAAGGGTTAAGGAATAATCTAAAAGCATCTCCAAGGAGCACAGCAGAGTCTCCTGGCAGATGCTGTTTCTGGAGAAGCAGGCGTTGGTGGGCCGGTGCTCCAGCTCCTCAGGTGGGAAATCGCAGTCCCTGTGCAGGGGAAGGGCTTTGGTGCTCGGAGCCTGGTCCCTGCGACCCAACTGGGAAAGCCCCAGGGCACCCAGGGGTGCTGGGGTGCACAGACCCCCTGCCCAAGGGTGTCCATCAGCCTCGCCCTAGGCCACCTGCATTCCCAGCTCCTGCCCCCACCTGCATTCCTCCCCAGAGGCTATTTTGAAGACAAATAACTTATCTGCTGCTTTTTAGGTAATGCCGCATTTAGAAACAATCATCTGAGGTGTTTAAAAAAAAAGAAGGGGGGGTGGCAGGGAAGCACGTAAAACCCTTCCATAAATTTTTCACCTCTCCCCTCGCTCTCAGCCCATGTCTGGGGGGTTTAGGGGGATGCTGGTTTTTCCCGCAGCCCCAGCCCTCGCTCGGCTCCTCACTGGGGCTGCAAGCCCCCCACCCTGGGGCCACGCTCTGGGCGCATTCCGTGACCAGCCTCAGCCCTAAGGGGAACTAAGGAAAGTCTGAACAGGAACTCGGCAAGCGAAACCCCCAGCGATTTCATGGAGCTGGGCCCGACTTTGCAAACCGCAAA
>NW_009227605.1:0-6639 GCF_000690835.1 Fulmarus glacialis | reverse complement strand
AACCCATGCAATAGACTGGGGGGGAAGGGAGGGGCGGGGGGAGAGCCCCGCTCCAACCCACAGGCAGGCTGAGCCCCCTGAGCCCCCAGCCCAGCTGGGGACTGTCAGCACCAAATCAGCCCTTGCTCTGCACACAGACATTTCCATTAACTTCTTCAGTGCTTCCCCCCCCCCAATACACCTTTCTGCACAGGGCTGTGGCATCTAAAGTGTTCTAAGTCTGTAAATTTATTTTCCTAGGAAGATGCAGACCTTTTTAAAGAGCAGCTTTCAGCCTGCCTTATCCCCCTCCCTTTCTTCCATAGCCTGAGGCTGGCACCCTGACCCAGCATAGGCTCATCACCACCCTGTCACCCCCAAGGCTTCGTATTTGCATGCATTTTGCGCTGCCCATGAAAAACTTGACGAGTACCATTACAGGAAGCTGGGGAACCAGCTGTCTTTTGGGGGAAAAGAGGCCATCTGGAGCAGGGAGCAGTCTCAGGACTCGGCTCAGACCTGCCCATTCCCCAGGGCCTCGACCCAAGCCAGCAGAGCAATTATTTCAGGCAGGGAGGCAGAAATAACCTCATGGGCATTCACGTGAAGCCACTCATTACCAGCCGAGCCTCCATCTCACAGCCCTCAGCCCGCAGACCCCTGCGCAGTCTGACATTTGGTGAACAAACCCACATTTCTCACTGCCCGTGAGGCAACACCCTCGGCAGCACAGGATCGGCCCCAGGCAAACCCGAGGAGAACGGCTGAGCCGCAGGGCTCACTAGCGAGCACAGACCCGTCCCCAGGGACTTTGTGGGCTGGGGATGCGCTGCAGCCCCCGAGCAGCCCCATGCCCTCGGGAGGATGCGCATCCCTGCTAGGAGGTGCAGGGTGGCAGCTACACATGTCCCCCACCTACGCAGCCGGAGCCGGGGAGCCATCACCCAGCTACAGGTGGTGCAGTTCCTCACCAGATCACGCAAGACAAGCTAGCTGGGTAGGGGCAGGAACAGGCAGGAGCCATGAAACCCATCCACACCACTCAGCCAGGAGAGTCTTTCCCTCCAGACAGCCCCAGGCCATGCACCGGGCAGCCCACTCTGCTCAGGGACCTGCCTGGCTCTCTGGTCTCTCTTCCTCATTCACCATTTCTCCCCTAGGGGGTTTCACACCTACAGGGGAAGTTGTTTCAAAGACGTCAGATTGGCTAAGAAATAAAAGCAATTTTTGCCATTAATTGTGCAGTGAGCCCAGGGAACACCCTGCGCACAGCACAGCGAGAGCAGCAAGCAGCAGGGGCTGGGCTTACAGCAGCTTAGCCTGGACAGCCCTGCACACCCAAGAGAGCTCCTGCTCCCAAAGGTTAAGAGCTAATAAAACAAATCCACCTTCCTGCATTGGGCAAAGCTCCTGCCACCTGTGCAAGCCGCAGAAAACCTCCCCAGGGGCAGATATGCCAAGCACAGCAGTAGGTCTCGGTTCCTGCTGCCTCGGGTTAGACACAAAGGTCTCAGCTGGTGCTTCAGCAACCTGCTCTCCAGGGCCGAGCAAGGCCAATGCCACCACAAAGCTCACTGCCACCAGGTGCCAGCCTGGTCCATGCTGCCCAGAGGTTGGCCTGACCCTGCTACATCAGGGGAACCCACCAGTTGGATAAAAAGCTGCTTCCCTTCTCATACCCTTAGAGCAGTATTGAGCTGACACCTTCCCATTTCCACATCTGCCCTTAAAAACAGCAGGGCTAAACTAGCCTGTGCCAGGGTGGCTGCGCTCTGCCTTGGTAGGCAGCAGAAGGGAGATGGAACGGATCAGAAAACATCACAAACTGCACCCAAAGAGACAAGAGGGGTCTGTTAAATTTGTAGCATGCAAAGGTCCTGCCTTGGATTTTATATTCCTGTAGAGCTTTCCCCAAATGTACCCTGGGAAGTAGCCACATTAATGTCACCTGGGACAGAGTAACACCTACCAGAACAGCAACAGGTTTCACTGTATAGAAGTATATAAAAAAAATATTGACTAAAGCCGTTAGTAACACACCACACCTCTGCCTCCCGCTCCCCTGCGTGCCTCTGCCCTGTTCCCTCCTCAGTTCAGCTCCCCATTGGCTGAGCCACTGCTGGTTTCATGTTTTCAGCACCTTCTCCACACAGAGTTCAAAGAACACAAGTACAGGAAAATAGTGATTTAAACTGCTAATAGTGCACTTTTAAGACAGTAAGGGAAGTTTATTCTAAAGTTTTCCATGGCCACACATGGAATTACAAATAAAACACTATGGCTGCGCCAAGAGACATGCTGGCTTAGGAACATCTGTCCAGGTAGAGATTTTTTCCATAGAAAAGGGAAGTCATGTGTTAAGCAACAGTTTGCAGAACACCCAGCAGCAGTTAGCTTGCTCACAAGCCCAGCTTTCTTCTCCACAGCAAGGACACCTCCAAGAGCTCACGATTCATTTTGAAACCACAAGCATCTAAGTAGCTCTCACTATGAAGATCGAGATGCACCATGGCTTCAGATCAGACAGCCTGGTTTCCTCTGCTGTGCAACTCATCCCCTTTCACCACCCAAGAGCTAGCGCTCGACAACTGAAGACCAAGCCTGACAGGAGCAACATGCCCTGGATCCAGGCTGAGTAACTTTACCAGAAGAAAGACTGCTTTGAGAGCAGAGCGTGTCCAACACTGTCAGTCAAAGCATCCTTTCCCATGAGGAGAGGGAGGCTCAGGAGTGGACAGCTGAAGGAATCTCCCCATGAAGTGTTTTAAGATGCAAAGGTGTGGGAAAGAGCCCACGTGAAAGCAGTGAGGCTCTCAAGCCTCATGATCTGGAGACAGACCTCGTCCAAGAGCCCAGGTCACCAGAACACCACCTTCCAGCTTCATTTTATAGGTCACACATCATCATGTACAAAACTATTCATATTGGCCATATAACTGTGCTAATAAGTTTTTTTTAACCAATTCTGATAGACAGCCATCACTCAAACATGACCGCACGTATTCCTGGACAAATGTTTTACCAGCTCCAGATGAGCTCACTCGCTCATTGCCAGGAGTCCCACTGAACAGTACGCGACTGCAACAGAACAGGCAAAGCATGACGAGTTGTAGCTGCCTCTACAATGAGCTCCTACCAACCGCACGCCGCATTGCCAGGGAGATCACAGGGCAGCACAACACTGACCCACATCAGAACAGGCACTATACTGTACAAGGGCTAAAGTCACCATTTCACAGGAGGAATTTTGGCAATTTCATCTCTCTCGAGCTGTAGAAGCCACAGCTATTTTAACCACAAGCATAAAGAACCTTGACACCACGAGCATACAGAACCCACCTATCTTAAACTATACTTCTCAATATGTATGCCCACGAATCTTCTCTTGGTCTAAAATCCTGCTCCAGCCGAGGAAGTGACAGACACAGGAGCAATGCAGAGATAGGAAGAGAACATTGGGAAAGGTGGAAATGGGCGTTTCTTCCAGGTGATGGCAGCACGTTCCATGGAGGGCAAACATCAGTGCAGGAAGCAGGGCGTGATAGAGTCACTTTTCTTAAATACCTCTGGAAGTATAAATATATAAACAGAGCAGCTGAGGGAGCTGTAATTGCAGTGCTTCTAGAAGCTTTTCCTGTATATATTCAAAAGCACCTCTGGTGCAGCAGTACTAACAACAACCCAAACCAGAAGCCCAGCTTCAGAGGATAAGCCATTTGTGGATGTAGTTGAACTGAAGCCACTCAACTTCTGAGCATACCTCAGTAAGAAAACACACAGTTGAGAAGAAGTTTAAAAGAGAGCTTTAATGAAAGGTGCAGCATTGTTTACAGACGACGTCCACGGCGACCACCCTTTCTGCGAGTACTGTCAGAGGGGATGGGGGTGACATCCTCTGCGGGGACAAGAAAACCGAAACCACGCTGTTACCTTCCAGAACTACCCCAAGAAACCAACCGGGCACAGCCATCCAACCCCAGCAGTCACCCTGACATCCCACAGCTGCACCTTGGCAGTCAGCCACCGCAGGAGCCACACACAGGCAGAACTAACGCTCCATGGGAGTTAAGATATTTGTGAACTCGCCAAGGGCTGGGTACCCAGGGCTTTTAATGCTTAGGAAGCAAAAATCCCCACCTCCCATCCCACTTAAACCAAGTGGCCACAGGGTTTCCAAAGAAACGGAAGGTACACGATGTAACTTTCAGAGCAGCCAACACAACTGCTTCTTGTGACTCCCCTACAAAGTTTGGGACTCTCCCTCAAACAGTTGGAGGAACTCCATTATTACTGAGTCGGTCTTAAACCGAGACCAACACAGTACTTCTAGGTGACTGAACAGCTCTGGCACAAACACTGTTACATCAGAGGGGCATCAGCATCCTGCTGTACAGCTGCGGTTTATCGTGCAGACAGAAACTTGGTTTCTGAAGTCTGCTCACGCCACCTCCGGGTGAATCTCCAATTTAAGAATCTGTTTAAATTAAATCATACCTACAGTGGCATCTGACAGAGGCCAAGCAGAAGACCCCGAAGTCAAACCATCATACCAAGTGGCATATACGGCCTGTTGAGCTCCTTTTACTAAATAATCCCTCAAAACTGATTTTTTGAGGTAGCAAGGCTCTGCACTGATATACAATGACACATCTAGCTATCGCTTTCTCCATCACTCACCAATGCGGCCGATCTTCATTCCAGATCGGGCCAGAGCTCTCAGGGCTGATTGGGCACCAGGTCCAGGAGTCTTGGTCCTGGAGGAGAGAACCAGAACCCATAACCCCTTACATTATTCAGAAGTTGAACACAGTTCACAAATAACTGACAATGTTAAAATCATAGTTTCCCCACTCCAAAACATCCAGATACCAGAACTCACCCTCCTCCTGTCCCCAGACCCAAGCCATTCACACACTATCAGTCACCAAACACGCACTTCGTTGTCATTCCAAGGTAACACATCTCCAAGTTGACAGCACCTCCCCATCCACTACCAGATAAATAAGAGCACACCCTAGCTCCAGTCAACTGAAGAACCCATTCAGAACGGGTTCCAGATGCTCAGCGACAGATGACCACATCAGCCAGTCACCACACAATGTGACAGACACCCTTCAGGTCAAGTTTAAAGTCACTCCTGGGGTGCATCTACCTTCCCAACCGAGGCAGTGCAAAGAAGCGATGTGGTGCAATCTGGCATGCTTCTAAGACTGGACACATCTGCTGGGAATGCCACGGCCCAGGCCCTCCAACGTACCTATTTCCACCGGTAGCACGCAGCTTGATGTGCAGGGCAGTGATGCCCAGTTCCTTGCACCTCTGGGCAACATCTTGGGCTGCCAGCATAGCCGCATAGGGAGAAGACTCGTCTCTGTCTGCCTTCACCTTCATGCCACCAGTCACACGGCAGATGGCTTCCCTACAAAAGGGAAACAAGACATTCAGAAAAAAGCCCTTCCTCTTTCCTCCCCACAAACCAGCTTCTGGGTACAGAGAGAAGCTGTTATTTTGAGCATTACTGGATCAATAAGCTTCCATCCAGTACCTTGAGCACAATATTCATCACAGAGGAGCACACCAAGCCATCTGGTCTATGTTCACGTACACACACCATCATATCTTACAGCTCAGCAGAAGCTGAAGGATTTCAGTGGAGCCTCCTGCCAAATCTAATTTCTGTTTTCAAAACAGAAACTGCAGGGAGGTGACCAGCGTTCAATACTCACTTGCCAGAGAGATCAGTCACATGAACAAAAGTGTCATTGAAGGAAGCAAAGATATGGCAGACGCCGAACACATTTTCTCCTTCAGCAACCTGAGGTCCCAAGCTGATGACCTGTTCTTCCTTCTTCTCCTTGCCCTTACGAGGTGCCATTTCTGAACAACAACAAAAAAGAAGTATGAGTGATGGTGGATTTCTCAGCATTCTCTTACAGGATTTTATGAAATTCCCTGCTACTGCAACTTTTTACCAAGCAAGATAAATGAGTTACCATTGGCAAAACGCAGGTAGTAATTTTGGGGTACAAGTGCGGTTCTTATAAAACCCAGGATTCCAAGCTTTGCTGTATGCTGGCATACAGGTCACAACCCACAACTGCACTTCACGGCAGGAGCTACTTAAGCTGTGCTTCATGGCAGCTGATGTCCCCAGGCACCACCGCAGCAGAGCACGAGGAAGCTCCTTTCCTAGATAACCAGCAATGTTAAGAGCTTCCCCTTGCTCATTTATACGACTTTATGGAAAGAAAATACCTAACCAAAAAATTATTAAAGACCCAGGTACTGCCATGAAGCTCGGACTCTGCAGACCTTTCAAGTACTAGCTTGGGTTCTTCCATGTTATTGGTCCCCTAACCACATCCTTGGGACTAGTCCAGGTAAGTCTTCTGCCTCTGAAGTCTACACCCAGCTATGGAAGACGGCAGACGCAGCACTCACCAGTGCTTGGTTAGGTGGCTGGGGATCCCGCGCATCTGCTCCTGAGCACAGGAGGACGGTTCCCTATTGCCCTCTCCTGCCAAATACCTGCTACAACTGGCGCCTTGCACAAGAGAAAAGTCTAACAACTTCATTAAGGAAATCAACCCAAGCACGACCTACTTTCACCCACAGGCCATAGCCTGATGGTCGCCTCTTCACAGAGAGTAGCGCTGAGCA